>NC_065507.1:43084392-43086085 GCF_006386435.1 Epinephelus moara | reverse complement strand
GTGTGTGTATATATATATATATATATATATATATATACATTAAGGATGCATGATAATATCGTGCAATATCGTGCATGCTTTTTCTTATTTTGCACAATGAATGAAAATTACATACATTGAAAAGTGTTGTGTTTCATGTCTCCATCTGCTGGTGGGCCGTTGTGATAAGAGTATGATCAAGAGACTTGATGATCACTAAGGTGGTGAAAAAGGTGGATTTATTGATATTGTATCTGTTTTCGGCCATTTATGGACATATTGGATATAAGCAAAAAAAATGCCATGCATCCTGTCTATGTACACACACACACACACACACACACACACACACACACACACAGGCTTGCATGATTGCTCCCTCTCTTCATCATGTTTTCCTTGTCTAGATTCAGACCCCTTTGTAACCCCTGTACTAAAATACGCACACACACACACACACACACACACACACACACTCTCTCTCTCTCTCCTCCACACTACGAATAATAGACAATCAAAAATGGATGTCTGACATTGGAGAGTCATTGCTCTGCTACAATGAGAGACAGAGAGGGACAGAAACATCAAAGTGGGGTAGGAGGTGAAAGTGAGTGAACAAAGTAATGAGGTGCAATTGAGGAGAATGAAGGAGAGGTAGAACATAGAACAGGGGAAATAAAGGAGGAGCATTGCAGAGAGGGAGAGAAAGATACATTTGTAGTAGCAGCGCTGAAAGCTAGGGTCTTGGAGAGCATGGTCGTAAATCACACTTTAGTTTCAAAACAGAGCATTAGAGCTACCTGTCAACAATTAGTCCGCACAGTGATACCTTATTGAGTGTGTGTGTGTGCATGTGTACATTTGAAGAAGATAAACTATCTACATCTGCTATCATTTTCTTCTGGTAAAATACATAAAGGAGCAGGTCGGCATAAAATACTTTAATTCGAGTTGCACTGAAGTATTTGCTTGACTCCTCAGAAGAAACTGAAGGTTTGCATATTAATATTTTAGGTAAGACTTTATATTAAGGTGCTGTAATAATTGTTAATTAATGCTTAATAAGCACCAATTAACAGTTAATGAACACTTATAAGACAGAATAAGATGTTTATTAACATTAATAAGACTATAAGTGTTAAGTCTAAGCATAATTAACACAGTTATTATTGCATATAGGAGCATTATAAGCACTTAATAGAAACTTGATAACAGTTTATGAAGCTATCCTAAATATTAATTAATAAGATGTCTATTTACATTAATTATGATTTATAAGGGTCAATTATAGAACAATAACCACATTTATTACTGGTTTATAAGACACTATAAGACCCTATCAGATTAAATTAATAAGGTGTTATTAATAGTTAAAGGTTGATTATGTAGAATAATTATTAAAAGCTATAATTTTTAAAAAATAATACATCCACAGTGCGTTTAGAGGGGTGCAGAATAAAAGTATAGCATTTCCTTGAAAAATTATATTTTGTCTGAATTAAATAATTTTATAAATTTTGACGGGTTCGACAATGACGNAATACATCCACAGTGCGTTTAGAGGGGTGCAGAATAAAAGTATAGCATTTCCTTGAAAAATTATATTTTGTCTGAATTAAATAATTTTATAAATTTTGACGGGTTCGACAATGACGTCATGTTTACATCGTACCAGCCAATAGCGGCCGGGCATTGCCGGTTGCCAAGTACGGTC
>NC_065507.1:43065998-43080845 GCF_006386435.1 Epinephelus moara | reverse complement strand
CACTTTAACCCAAAACGAGTGCTCACGATAACCAGATGAGCAGATAACGTCAACTAGGGAAAATAAAATGAAAACACCACAGTTGTAGCCTGTTAGCTAACATGAGCTAAACCGCTAAACTAGCTAACAGCTAACGAAAGATAACGTTAGTTGGTGGGGAGCTGTGCTAAGCTATATACACCCAGTCTCACCAGGAACCTCTTTTAACGGTCACAGAAGAAACAGCAAAGCTATTTTCTGCCTATTTATTCCAGTAGAGCTTACCTGAAACCAACTGCGATGAGATGCTGTGTCCTGCGAGCTCAGTTCCAAACAAACACCGCGGAGATGAAATTCCGCCTCTGTGGCGACTTCCGTATGTGGACAGACATTCTACGGCACTGGGCCGACCCAAAGCCGACGTAACAGAGACGTTTGATGAGCTGGGACAAAAGAGTATTAAATTTAAAGATACCTGCCCATGCCATCAGGCCAACGTCGGCCAGATGTATGTGTGCTATCTGGGTATATATAGACCTATAGCTAGGCTAATGTTAAATACTGTTGTAAAATGAATTGATTAGTCGAAATTAGTCGTTACCCTGTATGATTCATCACTTGACATGGTGCAGGCTGATGGCTTCACATACTTGGCATCGAACCTGGCAACCCAACTGCTGGAATTATTTTTTGTAGTTGCGACTACGATCTAGACACACTAGATGGCGGTATTCTGCTCATTCTACATAATCAACCTTTAATAATGATCCTTTGCAGCTACCGGATCTAAAGTGGGAACAGTGTCGTATAAAGGTTAATAAATTATTAACATGCCCTCAGGGCTCGAAACTAACGGTGTCCCGACGTCCCGGGGACTATAAAAATTGCTACTGGGACAAAAAAGATGAGGTGTCTGGGACAATTCTGGGACAGCAAAAAAAAAAACAAGTCAAAGCAATATCAAAATGGGTGTTATTTACGTCATTACGTATGGGTATCTGAATGTCGCGTTTGTCGCTTAAATAATTTCAGTAAAAACTTATGAACAGCAAAAATACAGTGGCTTTTGCTGCACCTGATCTGGCTCCACACGCGCACACATGCACACACACAGAACTCCACTCGTTGCATGGTGGTCACGCTGGGTGCCACTCACCAGCTATGCTTGCCATTCCACATCAGAGCACAGAACCTAGCAATGCTGAGATGGTTGAAAAAACTGATGCAAGCTCCACCAGTGCCACTCCAGTTGGAGTAGCTACACTTGGCTTCGGGACTCTGAAGACGATGTTTCATCTGTTTCTGCCCCTGTGGTAAGTTAGTTTGTTAAAGTAGGCTATAGGCTAACGTTAGCTTGTTGATTTTTAGCTAGTTCTAGTTCTTTGCGATAGCTAACACTAGCAACTCAGCTAATCATGTACATGATGGCCTTACAAAGTTATAAAATGTGACTGTGGGTTCTAAATTTTGATGTTTATGATAATGACGGTAACGTTACAGTTAATCAGAAGAGGTGTAACAGTTACTCGTTTCATTCAGTCAGTAATAATTAGGCTAGCAACTTTAGCTACAGAGATGAAGGTCATACATGAACTAGCAGCCAGTCATGTTTTCTAAATTTCCTCCAGGTAAGCTCCTGGAGGGTGCCGCTAGAAATAGATTCGGGAGCTAAGTGCGTCGCTAATGACGTTCTGTGTGAGTTAAAGTGAGTGAAATGTGTGTGAAGATGCATATGGTTGAGATACAAGAGTGACAGTAAATGTGTGAAGCAGGATGAGCAGATTTAATGTGTTAGGAGCATCGATGAGCTGTGTGTTATGTTGAGCAGGCTAATGGATATAGGCTGCGTCATGTTCATGCTAACTCCTGCTGATTTGCTAACGCCATAGCCTGACTTCATTCCTCTCCGTCAGTAAAATTAAAGGAGCATTTCATACATTTTTGCAATTGAAGTTTGTGTCAGGCTCAGTGTGTAAGTGTTTTATTGTCAGTCTTGTGAAACCATTGTGAGAGTAATTCAGTACTAGGTTGTGGATTAAAAACAAGCGAAGTTAGATTAAATGTGTTCATGGGTTTAATTCTGAGCCTTCTCTTTCAGAGGGATGGGCTGACATTGAAGATGGTGTCAGATGGACTGCAGAAGATGACCCTGGCTCTTGTAGCCATGCAGGTAAACAAAATAAACTCCCTAGAGAGGAGTTAATATGCTATGGTGTATGTTTAGCAATCGTGACAGTGAAAGTTTTTTTTCCTTCTGTATTTCAGACAGTCCCAGGTTAGCATCTGAAGCAGTTCCTGGATGAAGTGGAACGTTTTCCCGGAAACACCTTCTCTGGTGTAAAACTCAACAGGAAACAAGTGGATGATGATGACTTCCACAAAGTGAAAGATAAACTAATCACTGGCTTTTGTGACAACCTCACCACACGATTTGGCAATCTTGATAAGGGTGTCTTGAAGGCCGCTGCCACCATGTTTGACCTAAGCAACTGGCCTGAAGACATCACTGACCTGGCCACCTTTGACCTGGCCGATGTTGAGACTTTTGTCACTCACTTTCAGAAAACTGATGGGTTACAGGGAGCTTTGTGGAACACTGTATTCACGAACAGTCAGTCTAAGTAACAAAACTTTTGAAAAAGCCAAATGAACTCAGATCCGTCAATTTTTTTAGAACTCAACTATTAGGGTTTCCAATCCTTTTTTCCGGTTTCTGACAATAGTGGTTGCATTAAAAATCAATATGAAAAGGAAATATGTCCTTATTTTGTGTTTTCACCGCCATTGGTAGGCTGAATTCTCATCACGAGTGAATAAAGCAGCTAACTCTGAATCAATCTGCTCAAATTTTTAAGTTCAGATAACTCATGTTTGTCTTAGTATGCCATTTTGAGGAAATGAGATTCCCATGATCCTTTGCTAAAGAAAATAATAACATACTAGAGTGAAAAGAACGCATCAGAATTCTTTAATGTTGAAATAATGATTGATATCTGGATGTTGCAATGGGTGCATAATTAATAGAATTATTAACTTCAGTGAGTGCATAAGGTCAACAAGACACTGTTCCCACTTTAGATCCAGTAGCTGCAAAGATGCATTATGAGCTGTTAATAAGTGCATATTAATAGTTTATTAACCTTTATACGACACTATCACAGCATTTATTAATCGTAATATGGTATTTATATTAACTTCTTATAGTCTCATTAATGTTAATAAACACCTTATTAATCTTATAGTCTCATTAATGTTAATAAACACCTTATTAATTTCATCTTATAGGGTCTTATAGTGTCTATAAACCAGTAATAAATGTGGTTATTATTCTATAATTAACCCTTATAAATTATGATTAATGTAAATATACATCTTATTAATATTTAGTGTCGGTTTATAAACTGTTACCAAAGTTTCTATTAAGTGCTTATAATGCTCCTATAAGCAATAATAACTCAGTCAGTTGTGCTGTAATAAACACTTAGTCTAGTTTTATTAATGTTAATAAGCATCTTATATCGTCTTATACTTATAAGACGATATAATATGCTCATTAACTGTTAATTTGTGCTTATTAAGCATTAATTAGCACTTATTACAGTACCTTAATATAAAGTGTTACCATTTTTTATAGTGTTTAATATAGTCAACAAGAAATTTGTCAGTTTCACACTGCTTTCTTAACACAAAGCTCCTCACTGTGTGACCTACGAGTGAGTCATTTTTCTTTTCTTTGTGTTCCTATGGTGTAACAGTTTATATAGTTTCTAGCACTTTGTAAGTTCAAAATGTTAACGATGGACTATGCAGTTTTATTTCTGTCTGGTGCATATATGCGGTTTTTCTGGGAGAATTTAATTGATAATAAATTAGACCTTTCACCCAAAAGAAGATTGTCATCATCATAATCATCAAGAGCAAGCATATAATCCCATGGTGCAAACCATAAAGTGCCAAAAAGTGCATGTTGCAGGTCATTATCAGTTCACCAGTGAGATCTCTGTGGGCCAACATCATGTAGCCTACATCAGGTCTCTGTGTGTCTGTCATTTTATGGATATTTGCTCCAAGACATCCTGCTGTATTTAAATTTAGAAATCCATCCCCCTCTACCACTACCGCTGCCACCAGCATTGATAAAAACTCTTAATTTGTGCAATTTTCACATGCAAACACACTGAGTCACATCTGCTTTTTTGTCTGATTACCGTCTGTTTTTGCAAGCCGGGTGTGAATTTTGGGCAGTGAAGGCAGTTTTTATAGGCTGGCAGAAAGCAGCAGGGTGAGGCAAGCCGGGGCAGGGCCACCTAGCCACAACAGCTGCTCTGTGATTGTCGCCAGCGTGGACAACGTTGATTTTTGGGAAGGAACTGTAGAAAAGTACACATCCGTCTTAAAGCTGCCGGCCCAGGCCACTGGCAAGACTAAAAATAGAGGCTGCAATTGGCCGTCTTCTTGTTACTGTTAAAATCTGGAATGGCTATTTACGTCCCTGAATGCAGTACACCCCCCCCCTTTTTTTTTTTTTTTTTTTTAAACCAAAGCCTTTCCTCTGTGTGATCGATGTATTGTCATTTGAGGCAATGACCTATAATGTGACCATCCCACACTGTAAAACGTGGTTTGTCTGCGGCCCAGCACATACAAGGCTTGATTAGTAAGTACAGTTTCTCTGCACAGGGCAGAGGTTATTGAGGCTATACCAGGCTTATGGCAGCCACTGCAGAGTTTTATTATTCAGATGTTTTTTAGATCCAACCACAGTTTTTGATCACTCCAAAAACAACATGATCACAATAGTTTTAAAACCATCATTGATTTTTTTCATTTGATCTGTGTTCATATTTCTTCATGAAGTGTTGTACTTTGCCCTCTAGTGCAGTAGATGGAGATGTGGCTGTTATCTGCTGATAAGGGGTCAGTTTTTCTACTTTCAGAATGAAATTCATGAAACTGGTCCGCTTTCCCCTTTTCTGCGACACTCTCATGACAGTTATGACCTGGTGTGCATTTTTTAACATGCGTGGGTGCCTTTTGTGTGTATACACAGCTCTGGTCGTACACTTTCCAACCATAAAACATCAACACGAGGCTATTAGTCAGTGCAACAGATTTGTTTCCTCACCGAGCAGAAGCCATGGTGGTCCGATCACTGGGCCATCTGGGTCCTGGCGCTGGTTCACAGAGAAAGGGGGAGGCAAAAAACAAGGTGTGACGGGAAACTGTTAATTCACTTGTTGATAAAGGGATACTTCCTTTCTGCTATTAGAGGCTGACGGCTTGCTTATTTGGGTTTGGACTTTTGTTTTATCTCGCCTCCCTGCTCCTCCAGCGCTCCCCTTCATCAGTCATCGTCCTGTGGTGAAAATACACCAACTCTCTGCTGAGGTCGATGCCAAGGAAACATTACCTCATAACTGCTGGTGTGTAACATGTATGTACGTGACCTTACTGTGACCCTGCTTTTGACAGTATTGGTACTTAAAGTTAAACAGTTACAGACAAAAGTTGAATATGTGAAAAGCTCTGTTTCACACAGATAGTAGATGGATTTAACAGAGAAAGTTAGCATGTTAAAATGTGTAAACAGTATGAAACAGTAAGATAGATGACTTTTCCAGATTCCAGTCATCATGATGAGCTGTCTGACTTGGATCAGTGTACAGCCTGAGACTGAGCTATCCAGCATTCGAAAAGCTACCGCAGGCCCACATGTTCATCATGGTTTTCTTTACTTTAACGTCGCTCTTTAATTTAAACTTTTTTCTTACTTCTACATCCCATTATAGTTGCTTTGATGTTGCTACTGTAGCCTCACCCAGGTAGCCACAGCATGGTCAGCAATGACACAACCCCCAACCCAAAACTGAAATGGGCAATAAGAAAAAAAATCAAACAATCAAATTGAGGAAGCTCACGTGATACAATCTGAATGTCTTTTTCTGGCTGATCCAGAAACTTAAATATCTACTCCATTATGTTGATGCAAAGATTATTGAAAATTACAGTATTACATTTAAGTATTCCCTCTCATTAATTTGAAACAACAGCCAAATACAACCAGATATATTGTTGTCATGTTTTTGTATTGACACAGTTGGTACAGTTTTCTAAAAAGTAAAGGCAGAACAACAGAACACACAAGTATTCAAGTTTCCAGATGTAGCTTTGAATTTCTCTTGTGACAATACATTCCATTGTTTCTGTCCATAGTTCAATAATTACATCTTCACATCTGTAAAATAAAGTAATTGTTCTCATGCTCAGGTAAAATATCTTTTACTAGTTAAATGGAAGATTTGGATTTTTATTCAACATCAGATCACTGAAATGACATTTCAGAGTGAGAATACAAACATTGTCAGGTTGTCCCCAGCTAAACAAAGTCAGTAGTTTGTCCAAATTTGTGCTGTGTATTAGCTCAGCTCAGAAGAGATCATATTGAGTAAAGGCAGAGGGGTCGGAGTGACTGCCTCTCTTTGACCCTGTCCTTCGTCTGGCACTCCTGCCTGATGGATTTCAGACTGTATTTCACTGACAACATTGCTTTCTTTTCTTAATCTGTGGACAACTGTGTTGTGGTCTTGCATCTCGGTGGGATGCTCCAAAATCATTAATCGTCTAAATCATTAATAATGAAGAATATATAAACAATAGGTCATGGACTTTTTACATTAAAGCTTGGCAGCAGTTTTTAGTACTGTGTTTTAGTACTGCAGTTGTCCTTTGTGTGGCGCTGTGTGGTCAGGTTTCCCAGCAGTTTGGAGAGGGAGGAGCAGAGCAGCCAGGCTGCACAAACAGAGAGGAAAGGACTTGAAAAGCTTGAGTTGTGCTGCAAGGGTTTTGCTTTGATACAAATCTAACAACAAAGAAAGTGCAGGTTGATTTCTCTGGCTTTTTTAAATGGTCACTTCCTCCAGCTAAAACAACTTGCAGCTCTCCTTTGGATTTAGTTTTTGGAAGAGGCAGTCTGAACATGTTGCTGTTGAATGTAGAGACCTCTTAGTTGTACTCCTTTTCTTTTTGCCATTTTATTTCCTCCTGTTGTTATTGTCTTCAGAAGATGGTGGAGGAGGTTTTTTTTTTTCTTTAGATGTCATATTTTACATTTTTTAAACTACTGTCAAAATGAAGATGTTTTTTTTTCTGAGCAGTGTTTGGCTCTTATAAGTCATAAACCTTATTGGACACATAGAATGCAGCACCACATTTAAATCCTGTATATATTTTAATAATTTCACCTAAAAATTGTTTGACAGTAGGAAATAGGAAGTAGCAAAGAGCAAACAAATAACAAATAGCTTTCTAAAAGGAGCAGATGTTCTTTTAAAAGCATTTTCCCGCAACCTGCCATGCAGTCAAGAGGATTAGGCTTTGTACATTACTCGGTACATTTGATTGAACAGTTGTGTGCCATCAAAGGTAAGCTCATGTTAGCGGCTTGTATTTGTTGCAGGCTCCATCGGCAGGCTTCTCCCTGTGGTCGGCAGAGGAGCCAGAGCCCAGCTCGGCATGAGTCAATAAACGGAGAGCTCAGCGCAAAACCACACTGCAATCGAACAAGCTGTTTACTCTGAAAATTAGCCTTCCCCTGTACTTTTAGGGCTTTTAAAGCGACCAAAAATACACAGTGCGAGGAATATGTATCTTGGCCAGCATTTGGACTCCGCTGGAGACCTCTGTCCTTTTTATACAAACTCTAATAACTCAATCTCCACAACCACTAAACCGTCTTATCACTGGGTGCCTGCCACTGCACTCATCATTATTTTATTTGCAAAATTGGAAGGTAGAGATAAAGAAATAAAGCCGGCTTGCCATTACCCACAGAAGGCACTTGTGGCCTCCAGCTTATTGCGTAGCATGTAAATAGTGCATGCTCTGAAAATCCAAAGCCTTCCATTGTCACTGGATCAATAGGTTTTACATCCCACCTTTGTTCTGCTGCACTGTGTGGATTTTTTTTAACTCTTATTTAAGTTCAGTTTTTTGTGTTCTTGAACCTGAGGCCAGTAGAAGTGTCTGTCTTACACCAGTGTCAGGGCTTAACACGTCTCTTGGCAAGTTATCATACAGCTTGATCTAAATATCACTTTATTTTATACAACTAATACTTAAACCTCAATACAGGTGTGTCATTCTGAGTTGTATTGTCAAAAATATCAATTTTTCAATACATAAAGCTTCTGAATATTTGAAACAGTTTCAATACTCATTTTCCACGGTACTGATACACCGCTACTAGCTGTGCTTTCTCATTCTCTCAGAATGTTCATGTTTACTACAGTTTCTGCTGCTCTCTGCTCCTAACAAAGAAAAGAAAAGTCATTGTTGTCCTGTCAGAAACTTGTTATATTTATCTTTTCAAAAAAATGTAATTTGTATGCCCTCACTTACAATTTTTCCCCATGGTATTGAAAATTGTATTTAATATTGATATTTTTTAAGGTGTTGTATCAAAGTTAGAGTGTATGGTGACAACACTACCTCAGAAATACAAATTTTATATGTTTGTTTGCATTTCAAGGCTGTGAGTACTGATCCAATTCCAATATGCATGACTTGAATATATAACCTTATAGATTTACATTTTTAAAAAGTAAAACTTTTACAATCCTGGAAAAAAAAAACTTGTCCGTCTTTACTCTTAACTCCTTGTTTACTGGTATCATGGCTAAGTGTTTCTGACATGGCATTCATTAAGAGGTGGATGCTGTCAAAACGCTGCTGGCTAAATTCGGATCAAAGTGGCCCTGCAGTTTTTACCCATTATTCAAACAGAGCTTCTGTCACAGCTGGGCATAACTGCAGTGTCAATCAATCACCATTAGAGAAGGGTTGTTTTCAAATGGCAAAATCAAATCAGAAGTATACATGTGACCTCAGTGTGTGCGTGCGTGCGTGTGTGTGTGTGTATGTGTGTTTGAATGCAGTGTGGAGCACAAGAGGTCTTGGGATGGGATGTTTGATAAATTATTTAACATACCAGCCTCTTTAAAGAAAATAATGAAGTCAGCAGTAACTGCAGGAGGATCACCATCAGTCACCATTAACATATTATGATTATGAAGGAAATGTTGAACGTTTCAGTTTGACCTCATAATTTTTATCTAGTTGCTTGTAAAGACAGTGGAAGATAGTTGTGACAGCAGCTCAGACATCTTATTATCTACTCTCTGTCTCTCTTATTGTTTCCTCCTTCCTTTGGACCGCTGGGCTATAAAAGGAGAAGCATTAAGACCCAGACAGAGTGACGGATGCAGCCAGTCTCCTCCTCGGTCAGGAAGAGCACACTCTGATCTGTTTGTTATCTCATATAATGAGGAAGGTCATTTTGATTCAGATGAAAAATACCAAGATTGTCTGTTTTGTAGAAATTACTTGGTACAGGCAATTTGCAATTAATTCCTTGTGTTTTGTTGTGGCCGAAGAAAACTATGATTAAATTCTGTTCCTTTCTTTCTTTCTTTCTTTCTTTCTTTCTTTCTTTCTTTCTTAAGTCTTACTCTTGCCTCCTTGATGATGGTTCGGTCTCCTTGTAGACATTGTCTCACTCTAGGTCCTGCCAAATCAAACTAAAATAAATAAATTGCTTGAATTAATCCAAGATTAGACTAAAGAATGGTAGAATGTTCAACTTCACAGCCATTGCACAGATTAAAGCTACTGAGACAACCAACTGCAGTTTAGCATTTAACCAGAAGTGCAAGGAACAGAGAAGTGCAGAATAATTTACAGAGTATATACATAATGGAAAGTAGTGTATATAATAATATCAAATATGTGAAATAAAAAATAAGGGAAATATATTGATATGCTATACACAATATAAACATAGGCAGGCAGTCCAGATAAAAGTAAAAAAGAAATAGTACAGATGTAAGTACAGGGAATGTTAATAGTGAGAAATGACATTGTCCTGTGGTGAGATTTGACTGGGATTTTCCAGCTTTGAAGAGAATTAATGTCTAAAATTATTGTAGTGCTGAAATGTTTTGTTCCTGTTTTAACCACATAAAGCACTCTCCAACTTTGTTTTGAAAAAGTGCTGTAGAAATAAATAAAAGTAGAAAACAACAACAACAACTACTACAACTACTACTACTTAATATTATTATTTTATTTTATTGTTTTTGTAAAAAAAAAAGCACTTTTGGCATGTAAAAACACAGAATCTCAAAATGCTCAGTACTGGTTCAGTCCTGCATCGCACACTGTACATTGTCTTTACAGGTGTTCAGACATTTATGTCATCACCTATATCAGAATAACAAAACAAATGAAGTCAATGAGAGGAATTTCCATAGACTGCTCTGCTGACTGCTGAAATATTTATTTCATTACAGCCTTTGGTTCTGTCCTGCTTTCATCAGATATAATATAACAAAATTAATAAAGCGAGAATTCTTGAATTCTTGTTTTTATCCTCACATTTTGCATACTGCCTTTTTTCAGGCTACAGAATTAAGAAGTATGAGTTAGAAGGAAAGAAAGTTGTTATTGTTTGTTACAGTGTAAAATGATTTATTAATTTAATTTAATGTAAGATTGTAAGAACATCTTCACGTGCTCCTCTCCTACCAGCCTGGAATCGTTTTTTTTCTTGTCATCCACATTTTCTGAATTTGAATTTCTTTGGGTGCACTAATAATAGAATTAGCTTTCACCCTGTTATTCTGTATCTCATACATTTTATTGTTATTTTCTGATTTCAAAAGTGTAAAGTTCTCACTTAGTCATCTTTACTTTAGAAAAAACAAAGAGTAAAGAACAACACAGAAACCATTGGATGTATCCTGTCTTTCTCCAACTCCAACTGTCTCTTCTCCTCCTGCTCTCTCTAAATCGGTTTGTAAGTGTACGTGCATCTGTGTATCTGGGTGCAAGACAACCCCCCGCCCCCCAATATACACTTACTCTTCTACACTCCTCCTCAAACCACCTCACCACCCCCTCCTGCTTTCCCAAACATCCAATCATTAGCCACAACTGCTCCTTCTCTACTGTGAGGTACTAGCTCCTTGACCCAAATCAGATGGCTACACACACACACACACACACACACACACACACACACAAAATGTTGGAGTGTGGGTGTCATCTGATCCAGTGGAGCTGTCTGACTCCCTCCAGGCTCTTCTTGCTGGTGACTCAGTCTTGTCTGATGAAGCCTTGTAAATACTGACATGCTGTAAACTTGGAGATCTGATTTCAGGTTGCTGTTTGTGTGTGCAAGTGTGTGTTTTCAAGTTGCGCGCGTTTCTTTCACCTGATTGTTTTCTTCTGATTATGTTTAGCTGTTTGTTGGTAGCATGCGTGTGTTTCCACATGTAGACATGCTGTGCTTCTGTATTGCTGTGGTTATTTTTCCTCCCAGCCACTGCTTTTTCTCTTTCATTCCAACACACACTGCTCTGAGCATGATACTTGTTTCTTGCCATATACAGCATCTTGTACATATTATATAAAATTCTATGTTATATGTTATATAAAATCTCACTTTCTTTTCCTTTTTAGCTCTCACACTTAATGATAAAATCAGAGAAATCATGTCCTGGGATTTTTTGTTGTTGTTGCTGTTGTCCAGTGTTTTTTGTTTGTTTGTTTGTTTGTTTGTTTGTTTTAGCTCCTTGACATGAGAAATGTCAATGAAAATACAAAACATTCAAAAAAATGTTCCCAAATAGGGCTGTTAATAAAACCTCCCCGTTAGCTTGCGGTTTGGGAGCGGGGGACTGGGCAGGAAGCCATTTTCACACAGGCCAGCCTGACCTCGACTCTTAGCTTCGACTGAAAATAGCAGACAAGCAAGAGCGCTGTACAAAGATAAAAGAGAGGGGGTAAGAGGGAAAAGTGAGGAGATAGGTCCCTCCACCACAACATTACCTGAAAGAGAAAGAAGAGAGGAAGGAGGAGGAGAAAAGACTTGATGGCTTTTCCACCAGTCTTCCGATTCCTTTACAAAACAATAAATCTTGTGAAGTTTATTTTCCTTACAGCATCTGTGTTTTATAAGGGCTCTTTTAATTTGTTTTTACTCTGTCCAGTGGGGGATCCCCGCTCCTTTTTCTTTTTTCTTCCCCCTTTGTGTTCAACCCTTTTTAGTTCATCTCAGTCTCTTCTCCTCCCTTATGTTTTTTTTTTTGTCTCTCCCTCTCCTTCCTCCCCTTGTGGAAGTGAGTGTTTTAATAATGATACTTTGGGGAACTGGGATTGTGGAACAGCTTTCTCCTCCTGACCCCCCCCCCCCTCCTTCTTCTTCCTCTCCCCTGCTTTAATCCCTCCCACCTTTAACATATCTGGGAAACTTGGACTATCAACAAAAAGGAATGGTGGGAAGTTGGACTGGGAATCAACTGATTCAGGTTTGCTGATATTGGTCAGTTATCAAATAACTATTTTAAGTAGGGGTGGTGACATTTTTAAATGTTGGTATACTTGTGTTTCAGTACCAGTATAGCAAACATTATTGTTTGAGGAATACCAACATGTTTTAACCCTTAATAACACAAATACATTTGATCTGAAAAGAACAGAATCTAAGATTCCCTGATTTAAATCAGAAAATATCTGTTCAAAGCAAAAAAAAAAAAAACACACAAAAAAAACAACTTTTCAGACATTTCTAGCTTTATCTATCATTCAAAGTCATGGTTTTTTTGACGTTCAAACTTCGCTGTCCGTTGCATAATTGTTCCATAATAATCAGAAGCAGTGTGGATACAGTAGAGTTGCAGTGCTGTGGTGGCAGTTTTGCTGTAGAACAGTGAGGGCTTAAAGTATAAGTTCCTCATCATATTATCATTTATTACAAGACATAAATGTCGGAGTTTTGATGCCAGACAGCACTGAAGTGTTGTCAAAAATAATACCTCAAGTTAGGACTCTAAAATATGCTCACATGTATGTAAAGCTTTTATGGCAAACTGAGCCAAGCTCATATTCACACATTTATGCATATCTCAAAGGGGCAAACATAAACAAGTCAAATAATTTGACCAATCACCCAGCGACTACTATTGATACTGAAATACTTGATGCTACAGGCATAGTTTGGTATTAAGGCTTGTCACCTAGCCGTAATTTTAGGCAGGTAGTGTCATCCACTGACTGTGTGATGGACAGCATAGCCTGTATTTTAATGTAACATGTTTGACCAGTCAAGAATAAATATTAATACTGAGGGATTATTCATGGGAACCATCATCAGGTTATAGGTATTTGACCTACAAAGATCTCTGCACCAGAGTTTTTCTGTCTAGAAAATATTTGAGCAGAAAAATCCTTCCACTGTGAGAGACATTTGCTCAATACCCTCAGAGCTTGCAGTTTTGACACTCTGTGTGATTATGTTCATTTCCATTTTGAGTGTGTAGGTTGTTGATATGTTTGTTTATGAAACCCTGTGGTGAAACCTTCCTCACCCAACCTTACACGGCCATTAATTCTTAACAGGAAGTCAGTCAAATATATCAGCTTCAATCTGAAAATATCTTCAAAAGCCAAAGCAAAGTCTAGTCAAAACCACAAAAGTATTATCATAATAGCTTTTTTTTTGTCTTTCGTATTCCGCCTCCTTCTCTTATTCAACCCCTACATCTCACAGCTGCAATATCATCCTCAGGTCCAAGGCCTCTCCTAATTCCCAGAGCATCAGTCAACATGTCACCTGCCTAACCTGCTGCCCTGTAACACTCCCCAACCCAGTTCCTCTCCATTCATGCAAGATTTTTCTTTTTCTTTGACTAAAATATCCTCACTAGCAGAACAATTCAAATAAGACACAGTGTTTTTGTGGACATACACTGTTTTCAGAGCTTGTCCTTTCACAAGTAGGCTCCTCATTGGAGGCCTCCTGCTTGTATTTGATGCAAATTGGGTATTAAAAGAGGGGAGAGAAACATGAGATGGCGTGACAGAGAGTGGCTGAGGAGAGGGAAAAGGCGCGAAGGATAGAGAGATAGGCTAAATGCGAGAAGAGAATGCAAATGCTGTTGAGACAGGGAGGGATGGATGGATAGCTGGATGGATGGTTAAAGAAGAAAGGGAGATGAGGGTCAGGTGACAGTGTCACTTTTTGGCAGGGTCAGAGTTTTTCTCTGGACGACGGCGACGGAGCTGGATTTGCATTGATGGATCTTCTTTCCATGGGGATGTCATGTATCAGTGCTTGGGCACATCACGCCCCGGTCATTAATCAAATCATAGCCTTCGTCTAGAGCTATCTGACTGCCAGATACTTCTCATATGTCTACCTCGCTTTCTCACTCCGTCTCTCTTTCTCTTTGTAGTAGCCTTGGTTAGAATTTTTCCTCTCTGGCTTTTCTCTGCAATGACTTTGTCTTTCAGTTTTGATTTATTATAATTCATACCTAGATACTTCAGCAATCTTTGAGAACATGCAACAATTTCACAGTTACATTTCAATGGATAATTTAAAAGATGATTTTGATGAAACATTAGTGGTAGTACTGAGAGCAGTAGTTTCTGTTGTACTGCAATAGTAGTGATAGTATTGGTAGTACAGGTAGTACTTGTGATGCAGTGGAAATAACAGCAGGTGACAAATATGGCAAATGCTGCTTAATATTCAGACCAGACTTTGTGCTCTGTGGTTTCTGGTGCATCTGGCTCCAACCAGAAGGTAACATCGAAATGTAAATTTCAAATCCTTATATTCCAAATAGATCCAAGAGTGAAAGTGTGAGTACATACAAATGCAGAAACATGCACACACACTCTTTTCATCAGATTCATATAGTCATGCACACACATGGTACTGTTTTAGGAATTTCAGTCTTTGTAAAATGGTGAACCCATTCACAATTAGCTAGAGGTGGATGTAGACATGCCCTTAACTACTCCCTC
>NC_065507.1:43045998-43060998 GCF_006386435.1 Epinephelus moara | reverse complement strand
CCCTCGTTCTGTGGACAATAAATGAGGCACAGACTTCCACCTGTGTCACCGGTAATCAGGAAATACGGTGAATGCTGGACAGAGCAGTGAGTGACAACAACCCTGCCCACATTTAAGGTTTAAGTGTTTGCAGACAAATTAGCATCTCTAAAGATAAAAAAGGAATGACTGAGCACTGAAAAATGAATAATGTATGAAAGGTTGTGCCAGTTTTCATAATGTGATTATCAGTATTCTGCAACTGTTACCTGGAAAGGCTCTGGATTGACATATTTGTCCATTATGTTTCACTTAAAATCTTTGAAAAGCAGGTTGACCTTGCTGTCCAAAAACATCCACTAATATTCACTGAAAGTACTTTAAGTAATCCTGTATTTTTGTGTATTTCCAGCCAAGCTGAGCAGCCAGGATTCATACAACAACTTCACCAATAACAACATGGGGAATCCGCGACTGACCCCGCTGCCCACCCTCACTGTGGTGCTGCCTTTGGCTCAAATTAAACAGCCGATGACCCTGGGCACCATCACCAAACGCACTGGGTAGGTAACACACACATACAAACCCTGGCCTTTATTCCCCACAGGAAACAACTGTGTTGCAGAATACAGCTGCAGTATTAAAACAAAAAAAAAATCTTCACTTTAACCCCCATCCTGAGCATTTACAAGCCATCTAAACTCTCAATAAATGATCATATCACAAATATATTTTTAAGTGTTTATTGTGATTTTTAGAGTTTATTTCTAACCTCTCCTCAAAAGTGTATGAACAGTTAATGAATGACTTATGATATGTTATAATATAGTTATGATCGTATTTATTAACAGCATATGTACCTTCACAGTTAGGTCCAAACTTTTGAACTTTTGGCAGATGTGAAGCTGCTGGAATTTGGACACACACCTGGTTGATTGTGGCTTGACGAGGCTGGCTGCTAGCACTAGCATCAGAGGTTGTGGTCTGATGGTACAAAAATTACTTACTGCAGAAACTGCAGAGACAGTTCTCCTATCAACAGTTCCCTCTGGGCATTTTTTAAATGTAAACGTTCAATTCACGAGGCCAAGCAGCGTTGTCTCATCTGCCTATATGACAAAGCCACTGTGGCCTTCAATGACGTACTGGGTCAAAGGGCACAACGGAATGCAATTAATCAGCATCAAGTTTTGTGATGCATTATGTGACATAATGTGATTAATTAATCAAAATTAAAGCGTTATTTTGACAGCCCTAACATATATACACAAAGAATCAAATAAAAAAGTATCTGCCTAGAACTTATCATTTTACCTCCCATTCTGCAGGATGTTAGCTCTTTGTAGAACTATCACTGCCAGTCTATGAAAAGTTACAATACTATGCAATTTTGATATATGTATTGGTAAATTAGAATAATCTTTTTTAGTCATTGTGGTCATTTTCAAGAAGAACTCCCTTTTGTAGTAATAATAATAATAATAATGCACGTACAATGCACTGCAGAGTATCCTAAGTGCAAAAGAGTTATTGGCAACCTCACAAACTCAAACTATTGCATCCTTAACTTCAGTCCATGATTTGCTGTCCCTTCATAAATCACATTGTAAAAACACTGTATTGTGTCAACAGTAGCCTTGTGTAGGCCAAAGCTTTTCCTCTCACCCACTCAGCTGATGCTCATCGACCTCTTTTGTCTCAGGCCACCACTTTTTTGCATATGGTAATGAAGCAGAACACACATGTGAACTTGGTCTGCGGGCTGTTTGGAAAGCAGATAAAACAAATCATGCATATCAAGAATAGAAATAAAACCCTGCCAATCATAAAAAATTCTATTCAAGTTATATTAAATGCAGTATAACCTGACTTGCGTTGAGAATTGAAACAAGTTATTTTTTAAAAGTGAGATAGCTCTGCTTTAATGCACCTCCGTGTTTTTTTTTCCACTTGGATCTATGCCATGCATTGAAATTATGTAGTTTTAAGACCATCAGCAACTACAAGCCTTTGCTAAGTGTATTTACATACAGTACAGGTGGCTCCACAAATATGGGCAGATTTTAATATTTTCATTTAAATGTAATTTTCATTCCCTGTTTGAATGGGAAATGCTATAAGGATTCCAACAGGTGAGGGATTTATTTCCCTGTGATATTTGGTAAGAGAGCTTTGAGGATGAAAACAGAGACCTGATCATGCGGTCAACATGAACAACATCAAGCCATTTTTCCAGATCATTAATGTGAGTTGGATTATGAAGTGTATTATTGTTTATGGGCTACTGCTGTGTTCTGCTTTGGCATAATTCATAGGATGTACTAGTAATTTGCATTTGGTTTAGCAGTTGTAGTTTGGCGTCACACAGTGTAGGTCTGATTTTAAAGGTTTTAAAGCCCCCCTCTGCTATGTTTTGGCATTTTTATGATATTTTGTATTTCCAGAAAAGTTTGATTGGCCACACTGCAAAATATTTTGATAAATGACTTAGAAAGAAGACGGATGAAAGAAAGATTACGTATTACTCTAGTGGAAGCTGCAGGTCATACGGTATCTTCCGAGCTTGCGCAGCTGCTTTGTCATTAGTCTGCATCTGAGTTTTGAGCCACCTAGTCATTGTCATGAGTACAAACCCACACTGAGCCATGACTCTGCTGTAACTCGTTGATGAGATCACCCACTGAGCCAAAGAATGGGTGTGAGCTACTGCTCAGTGGCACCGACGTTCAGCGAGCTAACCCAGTGGTACAAAGTGCTACCACTGATCTGATAGCTGATTTGATCTGAAATCACAAAAGGTACTTCCATGACAGCTATATTACTCATTTTTACATGTTGGGGCATGTAATGGTGTTGTTTATTTATTCCTATATTACTAAAAATGCTAAAAGAGCTTGTGGAACATATAGCAAACTTGCCACTTGGCAATTTCCTGCGCAGCACCAGTTCTGCAAGTTAAGAAGCAGTAAAAGCTCCGTCAGTGTCTCAAAGAATGGGAGCCAGTGGCTCAAGTACATGTATTCTGATGATATCAGTGTCATTGGGTTTCTTGTTTTCAGGTGAAGCAGGGGGAGAAAAATCCTCCACTTCATAACTGATGTTTGAGTGACCTCTCCCGCTATCCATGCTAATGTTACACTTGCTAATGATGTTGACCTTGACACGTACGCTAGAGCAGCAGTGTGGTTGCAATGGTAATGGATTACGCCATACTATTAACCACATTGCATTCTCTGTTTGAGAAAGAACATTATCTGTAAAAAAGGGAGTAATGCTGGCTGGAGTAGGGCTTTCATTAAAGGGGAACTAATGTTTTTTTCAACCTGGGCCCTAATTTCCGATCTACTTTTGTCTAAATGAGTGATAGGATGTTCAATATTTGACATTTCTCCAGTACGAAGCTAGGGCTGACCTGCCTGCAGCCTGTGAGCGTGCGCTATATTAAATAATAGGGCACTCAGACAGCGTCAAACAACGTCAAAATACGTCCACTAAAAGTGCATTTTTTTTACACCGATAGGCTCGGATTGTTAGTATAATTATCCAACAACATAACAGAAATGAAAAATGAACGTCTGTGTTTACCTTTAGCTGGATCCTCTGCCTGTTGCTGCTGCTCCCTCTCTCTCCTCGTCTGCTCTTCAATTTCAATGAGCTCTGCGTCCGTGTACGTCCGTGTACTCCGTTTTCAAATAAATATGGGCGGTCATCAAATTCAAATGGCTCATCCAGATCCAGTTGGTCAAAATCGGGTAAAAATTTGGACATGTTTGTTGTGGCAAGTCAAAACACTCACTCAGAGAGTGAAAGTCTTGCTCTGAAATCTCACGTCTCGCGAGATTTGAGTTGTTGCAGGAAGTTACCACTGGAGTGACCTTACAAACGTGAGGAGTTACTCTGTTTGGAGTAGTCATGGCTGAATTTTTACCTGATTTTGACCAACTGGATCTAGATGAGCCATTCGAATTTGCTGACCGCCCGTATTTATTTGAACATGGAGTACACGGACGTACACAGACACTACTCATTGAAATTTAAGAGCGGACGAGGAGAGAGAGGGAGCAGCAACAGGTGGAGGAACATGTCCGAATCCAGCTAAAGGTAAAGACAGACGTTCATTTCTCTTTTCCGTTATGTTGTCGGATAATTATACTAACAATCCGAGCCTATCTGTGTGAAAAAAATGCACTTTTAGTCGACATATTTTGACGTTGTTTGACACTGTCTGAGTGCCCTATTATTTAATATAGCACGCGCACACAGGCAGGCAGGTCAGCCCTAGCCGACCAGGTTGAAAAACCATTACTTCCCCTTTAAAGGCCTTAGAGTTTAATATGTCCTAGTTCACCTTCAGTGAGAGCTTTCAGGTTGCTTGTGTTCATTTATAGTTACTAGTCATTACCCGGGGATGTGTTATGTATAGAGGAGTAAGAAATCAAAAACAGGATATTAGAGGAGATGCAAAATGAGAGCACTGTAAATGCACTGTGTAATAAATATTAATGTAAGACAAACAATACACACTGCATTTAGAAACATGCTTTATGGCAAAATACATGGAGCATAGTTTCGGCTGACGGCACGGAGGCACGCGCGTGCGTGGGGCCGTGCGCGGGCACACAGGTACACACATACACACGCAACACGGAGAAAGAATGAAAGAAACAGTGCAGAGGGCACAGCGCAATGTTTAGTTTGTAATGTTTGTAGGCTAATGTCAGTAAAGTGAAAATACGTAATGGCTGGCTCGCGCACATAGACACAGACGCGCGTTTGTTCAGTAAAATAATTACCTTAGTCTTGAGCAAGTTTTGGTGCTTGAAAATGTATGTCCCAGCCATAAACTGTGGTCCGAGTGCAGGTGTTTTCCAAGTGGTTTCGATCCGCAAGTGTTGGAGATAAAGGGCTCTAGTTTTGCAGACCGGGCGAGGCGGGGGCACAGCGCACCTGCGCTTCGCCAACTGGGTGTGGCCAGGCGGATTTTGCAAGTTTGGCACACCGTGCGCCTGGCGCAGCTACTCCTCTTTCCCACCTCCGTCCCTCCTACCTGC
Organism: Epinephelus moara; assembly: GCF_006386435.1. NCBI lineage: Eukaryota > Metazoa > Chordata > Actinopteri > Perciformes > Serranidae > Epinephelus > Epinephelus moara. Next base: position 43,055,968 of record NC_065507.1, on the reverse strand, counting down.
GCAAGTCGGAAAGAGGGAGGAGAGAAGGCGTGGAGTGGGTTTTACACACATCACACCAATCAAATGAGCCCCTCTCCTCGCCCTTAAATGCGCCGCGCGAAGGCGTAATGAGAGTTTACTCAATTCGCCATGGCAGAAGAGAGCAGCAGCGTCAGACGGCCAAACTTCTCCCAGGAGGAAACTGATGTTTTGGTCCGGGAGGTCCAAGCTCGCAGTGTCCGAATATACGGAACTGCGAGCAGACCTCCACGGGCTGATGATGCAAAGGTAGCCTGGGAGGAGGTCACCACAATTGTAAATCAATGTTGCGTTTCTCTCGTGTGCGCGCGCTCTCTCTTTCTCTCTCGCAGTCTCACTCTGTTTCTTTTCTTTTGACTTTTCTAAGATGACAGATGCTGAATATATACTCCCTATCTGATGCTGTGGCTGTTTGTGGTTGGCTGAGAGGGATGTGAACTCATTAGTTTGCAGCTGTGTTAATCAAATCAGGTTGGGTTTCCATTACGCGTGCCAAACGTGCCAAACGGTGCCAATCCCCTTTGATCTGACATCAGATGTGACGGGACAGTCGATATAGGAGATACATTTATGTGCTGATTGCAGATAGTTGCATTGAATAGTGTTTTTGGGGTATTTATTGCATCGTTAATGTGCCTGATATTCTGGAAACCTGCCTGTGAGGTTTTGGTGACGTGTGCGCACTGTCCGCCGGTCAGCCAAACTTCAGCTTAAACTGGCTGCGCTCCGCCTGCGCTGACAGTAGACCTGGTTTCAGCTGGCGAGCTTTTAGCGCACCTTCGGCGAAGCCTTTTGGCCCGAAACTGTCACTACGCCAAGCTGCATCTGTCGACATCTCCCCCTGCTGCGCCGCCACACCCATCTCAGCGCACCTCGGTCTGCCAAACTACCAAACTGAGCGCGCCTCGGGTTGCGCTGCTTGAAACTCTGCGCGGGGTTCGCCACCCTGCGCTGCACCAGGAAACTAGAGCCCAAAGGCTTCTCTGCCAAACTGTGGTCCCAGCGCAGGTGTTTTCCAAGTGGTCTCTGTGCATGCGCACCTCGCACTGCTAATGGTGCTCACAGTATGAATGAGTAGTGGAAAAACGCGAATATAAACAGTAGAAATGTAGGAAAAATGTAAAAACGGCATAGTGGCTGTCTGCACATGACCAAGATGAAAGCCTATGTGCAAGTTCAGAGAAACAGGTCAAAGCAGTGAGGAGGAAAACAAATGATGACAGAGGGACAGAGGTTTCTCCATTTGTTTGTTTGTTTATTTGTTTTATTAAGATCCCCATTAGCTTTTGCATAGCAGCAGCTATTCTTCCTGGGGTCTTCATGATTCTTCCCATGACAATACAAAACATACATACAGTAAACATCACTAAAACAATAACAAGACAAATACACATAAACAAATACACAACAACAACAAAAAACGTACAATACATGCTCCATACTGAATCATCGTCTCCAATGTTGTCACATTACAGGAATGCCCTTGCCACACAGTAATAATTAAAACAATTAATCTTGTCTTGTGAAAAGCGCTTCAGAAAATATTAAGTTAATTGCTAAAGTTCCTTGATAAATAGTATTCTCTAAGCTTGATTTTGAAATTATCAACATTTTTCAATTTTGTAATGTAGTTGGGGAGTGAATTCCACTCTTCCATTGCCCTTTACATTACCGTACGCTGCACAGACGAATTGGATTTATACAAAGTAAAGCAGCCACTAGCAGCATGTCTCGTAGAATAACTATGTGTCTCTGAACTAAAAGATAACTTATTGTAAAACATAAATGGCGTCTTTGTTGTGATAATATTTCTCATGAAAACCATCAAGTACAGTAGTCTATTCTTTACATCAAGCCAAGATAGACATTCATGCATCTTTGTAACATTTGTCCAAAACCCACAAGAAAGAGCCACACGTGTTGCTTTGTTCTGAACCAGTTGTAGTTTTCTGATATTACCTGATGATGTATTGGACCAAACCACAGAACAATAATCTAAATGGGAAAGAAATAAAGCTTGAATTATTTGTTTGATAGTTTGTTGTGTTAAATATTTTGTGCATCGTTTGATCACAGACAGAATGTTACCCATTTTCATCACTACTCTCTGTATTTGTTTGTCCCATGATAATTTATTATCAGTGATGACTCCCAGCAATTTACTTTCATTTACCTGTTTAATTAATACATTGTTTATATTAAGATCAAGATTTGGACTTGAGCGCAAAGAGTGGTTTGTTCTAATCACCATACTAGTCGTTTTAGACACATTTAAGACAAGTTTATTACTATTGATCCAATCCAACACCAATTTCATTTCCTGATTTAAATTTATATTTAAATCATCAATTGTTGTTTCTCCTAAATAAATGATTGAATCATCAGCATACATTGACATATGAGCTTTTTCTAATACAAGAGGAAAGTCATTTGTAAAAATAGAGTACAGAAGAGGCCCAAGGCAACTACCTTGAGGCACTCCCTGTTTGACATGTTTAATATCTGATTGACTTCCATTAAAATAAACTATTTGTTTTCTTTCACTGAGGTAACTATTCATCCATAATAAAGCAGCAGAAGAAAAACCATAATATTTCAATTTTTCCAATAATAAATCATAATCCAGGATATCAAAAGCTGCAGAGAAATCAAGTAAAACAACTCCAATAATTTTCTTCTGTTCAATCTGCTTGTCCCAATCATCTACCATTTGAGTCAGAGCAGTGGTTGTCGAATATTTTTCTCTGTATGCATGCTGGAAATTAGTAAATAAGTTGTTCATGGAAAAATATAGCTGAATTTGTTCATACACCACACGCTCCATAATCTTGCTCAAAATAGGCAGTAAATTTATCGGTCGACTGTTGGATTCAGAAAACTGCAACTTTTTATTTTTGGGTATAGGGACTATCTTTTCCATGCTTGTGGACATTTATTTTTGTTAAAACATTGATTAATAATATATGTAACCAGTGGAGCAATAACTGAAGTAATAGGCTTAAGCAGGCTTCCATCAAAATCATCAATCCCTGGTGGCTTATTCTTGCAGTTCATCAACATTAATTCAACTTTAGATACACTGACTTTTTTAAATTCAAAGATACAATCTTTGCTGTGCATGAGATGATCTATTAATCTGACTGATACATTTATACTTCTTGCTATGCTGTATAGTACCTTTTAACTTATCTATCTTTTCAATAAAGAAATTATTTAAGTGATTTGCGATATCTTTGGGTTTGGTTAAGAACTCCCCTCCAGTCTCTAAAAAAGATGGTGTGGACTTGTTTCCCTTTAATAAATAATTTAATGTACTCCATAAACGCTTACTGTCATGTTTGATTTCATGAATAGTATTTGCATAATACTGTTTCTTCTTCTTCTTGTTTAATTTAGTAACAAAATTCCTTAATTTACAATAAACTTGCCAATCTGACTTTAAACCTGATGATATGGCCATTAATTTTGCCTGGTCCCTTTCAATCATATGTTCTTTAATTTCTTTATCCAACCATGGGGAATTAATGGTTTTGACTGTAAATTTCTTTAATGGTACATGATTATCTACAATCTTCGTCAAAATTTTGTTAAAAATTTGAAATGCTTCTTTTGGATCATCTTGTAAGAACACATTTGACCAGTTGGCATTGGCAACATCTCTCACGTATTCATCATGATTGAAATTTTTAAAAATTCTTTTCTTTACTGTCTTTGAACCTGCTTTTGGAACTTTTGTTTTTCTGACAATTGCGATGAGATTGTGATCTGTACATCCAACAGGCAGTGATATGGATTTAGAACAAACTGCAGGAGTATTTAAATAAATATGATCTATACAAGTTGCCACTTGTTTGCCATCAATCTTTAAACAAATTCTTGTGGGCTTATTAACAACTTGTGATAACCCTGAAGCTGCGCAGGTATTCATTAATTTCTTTTTCATTGGACAAGAAGAAGAATTCCAGTCAATGTTCATATCAGCCATGAAATATAGTTCATAATTAGTAGTACAAACATTATCTAACATATCACAGATTTTGTCTAAATATCCACAATTAGCACTAGGGGGTCGATAACCACATCCTATCAAAATAGGTTTGAGATGTTTCAAATAAATCTGCAACCAAAGAACTTCAATGTCAGGTGACATTAAATCTTCCCTAATTTTGACAGGTAAGTGAGACTGAACATAACAAGCTATCCCTCCTCCATTAGCATTCCTATCTCTCCTAAAAATATTAAATCCATGTATCGTTAAAGATGTATCCTCGAAAGTAGAATCTAAATGCGTTTCTGATACTGCCAGTATGTGAATATTGTTTGATAGTAATATATCTTCCACTTCAATTAATTTGTTTCTGATACTACATATATTTATGTGGGCCATTCTAAGGCCTTTCTTAGGTAATTTATGTGACATCAAATAAAATTTGCTTTACTTTTAGTTTCTTTTTGATGCACTCAAATTCGGAGCAACATAACTGACATTTCACAAAACAGTTACACTTACAAACACACATGAACATAAATTTACACATAATTTGTTGTATTGCCACAATAGCTATCATGATTGGAATGCTCAGTAAGTCAGCCAAACTCCATTGTTGACCTTTCTTAATTAATCTGGTTGTAATCTAATTACTTTCTGTGCACTGACATGTTCCTTAAATTATAGTGCAAAAAGAAAAGAAAAGAGGGGAAAAATATAATGCAAAACCTGTAGGCTATAGTAGGTTTTTTGCATAGTTTTTATTTAATCAACATAGATTGTTCAGTAAAACAAAACAGGCATTATATTTGCAATTAGGTGGGCTTTTCTTCAGTCAGAGGTTTTGCCTTTTAAACTTACATTTTCATTCATTCATCAATTCATCTTCTACTATAGTTCAGTGGTTCAGTTCAAAACAATATTGCATAACTTATTTTTCTATAGAACTGCTTACCACATGTCTTGCGTCTTCCAACGTTTACTTTACAAATGTTTCAAAATCCAGAAATCATTGTGTCCAAAAGATAAAATAAAAATGCAAAAATCACTGTTTCAAAATCCACTAGTCCTTTAACTGGTGCGCTTCATTTTCCTTCAGTCATTCTGTCACAATTCACTGGCTTAAAGTGACGGTTTTATTTCTTTATTGTAGAAGTCCTCCGCTTTTTTGATATCCTGGAAAAGTTTTTTCTCGCCATCAAAAGTTAAGATGAGCGTAGCAGGATGGATCAAGCCATTTTTTATTCCTGCCTGATGTAGTTTACTTCTGAGATCGTTGAACTGCGCTCTCCTCTTGGCTGTTTCTGTTGTGAGATCGGGGAATATTTTCAGCTTCATACCGTTATGCTCCAACACTTTCTCCTTTTTTGCAATTTGTAGGATGGCCTCCTTGGCTTGATATCTCTGTAATCTCACAGTCATGGGCCTGGAACCAGATCCTTTCACCGTAGCCGGGCCTACTCTGTGCACAATCTCCACATCGGGTTGGCACGGGAGCTTTTTGTTCTCCTGGAAAACCTCTTTCAGGAGCGCAGACATATATATTCCGTGGGATTATCCTTTTCTACATCCTTGTTGAGGCCGAAGACTCTTATATTAAATCTTCGGCTGTAGCTCTCCAACCTCTCAGTTTTCTCCTGCAGTTCTTTGTTTTCCTTCCGCAGTGCACCGCATGCTCTCTGTAAATCCCGACACCCCTTCTCCAGCTCATTTACCTGGTCAAGCGCTCCGGACAAGGACTGCTCGACACCAATCACTTTGTCTTTACACTGCTTCACCTCAGTTTTTAAGGCGTCCAATTGCGGCTGTAGTTTCTCCATAGTTTCTTTCAGTTCCTCTCTCATAATGAAACGAACCATAGCAGCAATCTCTTTCTTCTCCATTTCGTTCCCCACAGGTGAAACAGGTACAACAAATGAATCAGGTGGTGAGGAGGCTGTCTCCTGTTTTTTCCTCCTTTTACAAGGGGACATCAAAATCACCTCAGTCTTGATTCAGCCTTTTTAATGTCCCAAGACTGCACAGGAACAGTTCATTCCGAAGGATATGCGCAGTAAATCTTACTTTTTAACCTTAATATCTCAGGAGTTTGGCGTCCTCAACACTCTCACACAGTCCTTACGCGCCACCGGACATGACGCATGTCACACACACCATTTAATAGTAGGATAGTAGGAGAAGTCACTGTTCTCAGGGAAAAAAAGGCTGGCTTTTAATCTTTTTTGTAATCTCATAATCAGAAAGAATTTTTTTGGCTGGACAGTTTTTATTTTATTTGTGTCAGGTGTTTTCACATTTTTTTGTGGGTTTTTCCTTTATTGTCTCCATCCTTATACTGCATTGGTTTAATTTTTGTTGACTTACTTTGTTGCGTTTATTTTAAAGCTTAACTGGATATGCAAAAGTCTCTCGTTTCTGCTGATGTCTGTGCATGACCTACAACAGCAAATGAGACCATCGGTGTGAAGATAAGATATTTCTATATAGTGTATATAATACACTATATAATAATATATAATACAGAGAAACTGTCTCCGGGTCCGCCCCTGGTCGCTTCCAGGACGAAACGATTTTAGTGGCGCTTACGCCAGAGAGGTGGAGCTGGGGCGTGGCAGAGGTGAGCTGGGATCCCCAATAGGAGCGGGGGCAAAGTTTTCCCGTCTTGTTGTTTCATTCATCCCCAAAACAAACACATGCGCGAGCCAGGTAAGCGTCTTTACGACAATACGCTCTAGAGCTCATGGGAAATGTAGACTTCATTCTGGCAAAACACTACCGCTTTTGTCCACAGGGTTGCCAAAATCAACTCAAAATGAAAGTTCCTTGTAGGGGCTTTAATTGCTAATCAGTCATTGCTACAGTGATTTAATTATTATTAATTTATTGCTCTATGTTAGTAAGCTGTCACTGTTGTGTAGTTTTATCATTTTGTCTTCAGTTTTGGTGCTAAGAAGTAATTAGGACTTTGATACTTGCATTATACTTACTTTTTTTTTTTTTTACTGCTGCCAAATGCTTATTTTTGTGGTGCAGCTCTTCTAAGATATCCCTTGTCAGTCATGCAGTCTAGTTAAGGCTGTGAACTATGGGGCAGAGTATTGTTTTAAACTTTTCTATACTAGTGTTAATATGATACATGTTTTGTTACCAAAACAATCTATTTTTAATACATTTATGTAAGAAACATAAATAAAACCCTTTGCCTAAATAAAATGTATCTTGAAAATGGCAGAATGTTGACTTAAATCAGGAACTATCTCATCAAACATTTGATGTTGACTTTCATTACTTGACCGTTTCAATACTCTGTATTACAGACACATTTTGGTTGGTGGACTTTCTATTCTATTTCTTTACTGTCAACGTCTTCCATGAAACGATCAAAACGAATAGTGTGTTAGTCTCTCAATACTTCATTACTTCCTGTCTGTGACACTCAGCCCCAATGTCCATCGATTGCTATTGATAGCTCTGTCACCTAGATATTACATTATATACAACTTACAGCAAATATGTTTTGAGGGAAATGTAAAGTGAATTACGTTATCTGTTAACATCTTGAGGAAATGGTGCTAGTTAACCTACCTGGTAAGTTGCAAAAATGTGGATACTGAATGTTACAGCAAAATGTTAAGACAACTTTTCCTCTAGAAATCTTGCAATACACTACGGTTGTACCAGTGTAAAATAAACAAACAAGTATGATATAAAGCCAAAAACTGGACTGCACCTGTATACTGAATTTTACTACTAGGCGTTGCACTTGACTTGGTAGCTGCTCCCATGTGAAACATAATGACACTGTGTCCTAACAGCGAGCGAGCGAGCGAGCGAGCGTTCGACTACAGCGTAGCATCGTGTAACATATCTCTGTCCACACTGACTTACATATGCACTTCTGATATGTCAGGTAAACAAATCAAGTAAATGTCAGCTGTGCACTCAAGATATACTTGAGATGTAGCCACTTAAAAGATGGGTGAGTACTTGCCATATTCCTATGTTTTTACATTTTAAATAGAAAACACATTTTATTTTGTGATGTTTACTGGAAATGACATATAGCCAACAGCAAGTAGGTTGTTGTTAGCGATGGTCATTTACCAGAAACTTTTAGCTCCCTGGCAAACTACCTCAAATTAGCTAACACCCTATTCATGTTGTATTAGTGAAATAATCATTTAAAGGTCATAAATCAGCTGTTCTTCATCTATTGCGGCTCTTTCAGAATGAGCTTCAGGAATTAATGGAAAATAGAAACAAGGCGTCCCACGAAAGTTAAGCCTAAAATGGTGCACTGTCACTCAGGGCCAGTTAGAGCACGTATTTTGTCGGCTTTAAATCCTAAGTGTTGCCATATTGGCACAGTTTTAGTTTTCTTGAAAGATCAACTCTACCATGTCTCACCTTGTCACCCCAAAAAACACATGAACTTTCTCTTAAACAAAACATGTGTGCTGCTCTTTCCCCTCCCACCGCTACTGAAATACGACCTTCTTCTTGTTGCTGTGCTCAGCTTATGGCCTGTCAGATATTAGTGTCTCCGTTAGTCTGTTTATAAACAAGCATAATGTTATTCACGTTCTCATAGTCCTTATCACTGATGCAGTTGGATTTAGTACCGTAACATCATCAGCACAGGTTACTGATGTAGGCTACCTTTTAATTTGCCAGAATGTGTCATAATGACAAATGGTGGTTCAGCTGGTTTGCATAAAATCTGACTGGATTATTCTCATACAAACCACATTCTCCTCCTTGTCATCTGTCTGACAGATGGCTCTCTGAATTATGAAAGGATACTGGTGTCACAGTCCTGCACTTTGTATGTCCACCCTCCACCCCAACCACCAGCGGGGTACATACGGTACATGTAGTGTTTCATTAACTCAAAGAAGCATGGTCACTGAACACAATCCAGCCAGCGATGATTTCTCACCACAACATAATATTGAATGCAATTTAGTAATATACAAATGCAATTTATAGGAGACAAGTATATCAAATCAAAATCAAATCAAACTTTATTTATATAGCACTTTTCATACATTAAAAATGCAACACAAAGTGTATAGTGTTAAGGAGATACTGTTCATCTTTTAAAAACAGGTCACAAACACGAGATTTTGTCTACCCCTTTGAAATCAAGGAGGGTAGAATAAATGTAGGAAACACCTCCTAGCATAACATATCACACCTCAACACAAACAACAGTCAACAAAATGGATATAAAGAAAATAAATGAACAAATCAAAACTGAACATCATACAATATCTTTCATGAAGGCAGGATTTATTCCAGGGCAAACATGCATGATCAAATTAGTTTTAACAAGATGTATCAACTGTAATAATTGTAGTTAATTGTAATTTTGAACAAATGTTACACTAATGGAAGGAAATAGTGCATTTTTCAGGGACTTTTTTTAACAGCGGTCCCACATACATATATGTGGGACTGAATCAAAATAAACTGCAGTGTGTGTGTTCATGGTAATTAAGGAACATGTCATCCAGTGCAACAGTTTGGCTCAGTGACATGTCTTTTTTAAAAGTGTTTGAGAACTCACCTCACACCTCAGTGAGACTCAAGTACCAAAACTTGATTGGACAAGACCTTTATTGTCACTGACATGTGACTGATGTCACAGGCATCTGTAGATCTGTGCTCCCTTCCACAGATCTCTCTCTTGCTCTCCAGTTGTTGAACAGCTAACACCTCTTTCCGGCTGGGCCTGGAACAGCACAGAGGCCCAGACCCCTGCTCCATAGCCCAAACCACTAAAGGGAGGGCAATTGATCATGGACTCTCGTGCAAACACAAGGTTTGCAACTAGCTTTCCAGCAACAAGGAACTAAGTGAGTTAGCACCCAGCGTCTAACTCTGCTAAACCCTGAGCGACCAGCTTCCTCGGAGTTTCACCTTTGGAACAAAGGACCCAACAAAGACTGCACCTGGAACCAT
>NC_065507.1:43044071-43045524 GCF_006386435.1 Epinephelus moara | reverse complement strand
TATTTTATGAGACTGATATCTTTAACTGGCTATCATTTTTCCCTTTACGGGAATGGTGCCTCACGAGGTGATTTAATGTTAATTAAGTCACATTATTTAACATAATTATTAATAATTATTAATAATTATTAATTATTTCCGATAGCCAATTAAATCCCAACATATTTGGTGCCCCTTAGTGAGACCTAATATGTTGATCCCAACATATTTGGTGCCTCCGTGTGAAGCCTAATGTGTTGACCCCAACATTGATTTGGTTCCTTTCATGGGATTTGTTGACAATGCGAACTATGAAGGATATAGTAAGCTTCATCCTAAACCTTCAAACCATTGCTTTTTGTAAAGCATTAAAAAAAATCAAAATTGTTCACTCAGTATGTCTGGTCAGACACCTCAAATAGCTTTGTTGGCTCCAAAGAACATTATAAGGCCTAGTAGGTTGCCTCAGTTCTCCATCATTCATCCGTCCAAGCCAGTGGAGGTCTCAGTATTAATGCATCAGGACATGCAGCTCTGCGGCCTGCTCCTGCACGTGCACAGCTGCACCAATGCACTACACACACACACACACACACACACACACACACACACACACACACACACACACTGAGTGAAGCAGCAGGTTTGGCCCCTGGAGTGGGGGGTGGGGGAGGTGGGGGGGTGATATCATATGCTTTCACGCCATACTTGCACAGGAGTGCCTAGGCACCATCTGTCTGTCTATGGAGCCAGCCTTCTCTCTATATATATGTGTGAGTGTGCGTGTGTGTGATAGAGACAGAGACAGAGAGAGAGAGAGAGAGAGGGAGAGAGAGAGAGAGAGATAAGTGTCCAGCAGCTGTATTTACACCTGTATGAGCAGATCCCTGTTGGCAAGGCAGCAGAGGAACACACCAGCTGCTTAACCTACATTCGTTGTCTTTGTGCTCACTGTGCTGTGTGCCATGACACACACACACACACACACACACAAACACATAAAAATAGACATGGTGATAAAGCTTATACCCCCTTTGTGTGAATGTAGGCCCGTTTCCACTGCAGGAACTTTGGGGTAAATTTACAGGGCCAGGTCCGTTGGTGCGTGTCTCCACCGCAGGAACCACCCCTGAAGAACGGAGTTCTGGAACTTTTACAGGGGCTAAACAAGTCCCTGCCTCGGAGTAGGTACTCAGAACAGCCCCGAAAAACTCCTGGCTGGGGCTTGGGGATTACTTGGTGCTGATTGGATATACTCAAGGCGGAATGTGACGTCAACAGAAACCAACAAAATAGCCGGCATTTTTAAAACTCAGCAGACGAGGGTTAGCTCGTTCATAGCTTCCACCGCCATGTAAACAAACTCAATAAACGGTCCGTGAAAAACATATTTTTTCCGGCGAATATCTTAGTTACAACATGATTGAGCTAGCAAAGCAGATTTGTGTTGCTATGTGTGGTATTTATTCAGTTT
>NC_065507.1:43022688-43043571 GCF_006386435.1 Epinephelus moara | reverse complement strand
CAGAAATGAGCAAAATGAAGAAATGGTTTGATCAAAACAAGTTATCTTTAAATACAAGTAAAACCAAATTTATGGTATTTGGAAATTATAAAACAAATAGTCAAATCCAAGTACAAATAGATGGTGTCCAAACAGAAAGAGTTAAGAAAATAAAATTCCTGGGTGTCATCATTGAAGAAAATATTAGCTGGAAGTCTCACCTCAAACATGTTCAAATCAAACTTTATAGTATCTCAGTATTAGCAAAGGCAAAACATTTCTTGAACTATAAACCACTACTCAGAATCAGAATCAGAATAGAAGGAACACATAAAAACAATATAAGAACACATGGGGACGGTATCATAAAGTGCATATAAAGTGTATGACCAGTTATACGGAAGTGCATGTGTTTTGTAAGTCACTCAATGTCCAGCGGTATTTAATGTAACAATGGCTGTGGGGTAAAAACTGTTTTTAAGTCTATTTGTGCGTGTTCTGATGACCCTGTGACGTCTGCCCGATGGAAGCAGTTCAAACAGATTGTGTCCGGGATGTGATGAGTCCTGTGATATGGCGAGGGCCTTCCTAAGGCAGCGGGAGCTGTGTAACTCCTTCAGTGGTGTCAGTGCGCATTCTTCTGTGCCACTGTGCAGCTGGCAAACCAAACACAAGGGCAGTACGTCAGGATGCTCTCGATCGAGCAGCGATAGAAGGACACCAGCAGCTTCTGAGGGATGTTGTGCCTCTTTAGAATCCTCAGGAAATACAGTCGCTGTTGGGCCTTCTTTACCAGCTATGCTGTGTTTGTGCCCCATGACAAATTGTCTGTGATGTGGACTCCCAGGAAACGGAAGACTGAGACCCTTCTCCACACACTCTCCCCTGATGTGTAGAGGCTGGATATCCGTTTTTTTTCCTCCTGAAGTCCACAATTAGCTGCTTGGTTTTAGATGTGTTCAGGAGCAGGTTGTTATCCCAACACAGCCCTGTGGGGAGCCTGTGCTGAGGCTAAGGGCTGTGGAAAAGTGAGGGCCTACACTAACCCTCTGTCATCCTATACAACTCACTGGTTTTATCCTATTTAAGTTACTGTTCGGAGGTCTGGGGTAACACATACAGAAGCTCACGTCATTCCTTGTGCATGCTACAAAAAAGGGCAATGAGAATAATACACAACGCAGGTTATCATGATCACACAAATCAATTATTTTTACAATCCAAATCATTAAAATTTCTGGATCTTGTAAATTTCAAAACAGCACAACTAATGTTTAAAGCAAAGAATAATTCACTACCGGGTCATATACAGGGAATATTTTATGAAAGAGAGGGAGGTTATAACCTCAGGGGTCAGTTTAAGTTAAAAATTCTCAATAGACGCACAACACTGAAGAGCTTCTGTATGTCTACCTACGGAGTGAAACTGTGGAACAACCTTACCGTGGAACTAAAACAAAGTCGAAACATATCACAATTTAAAAATAGATATAAAGAAACTTTTTTTTTTACAAAATACAGATCTGATTAATCCATATGTTTATGTAGATATGTAGATATACAGATTTATATATATTTACATGTATATACGGATTCATGTTTATATATAGATTTATATTTATTTATATGTATATAATTGTGTGTATATGAACCAGTGTATAACACATCTATTGTTATATAGTTAATCAAGTATACATGGAGGTATATATATTGTTGTTATATCATTGCTGTCAGTAGTTCACTATTATATTATATTATATTACTATATATTAGGATTAGTATTATTATTATTATTATTATGGACTGTATAATAGGCTATACATATTATTACAGCCAAATGCTGGGCACTTTATATAACTTAATATATATATTTAATATATTTATATAACTAGTAAATGCATGCACTACTATTAATGTATTTTAAAGGAATAAACGGTGCATAAATTCAGTAATAAAAAGGTAAAGTCAGAACATATTTGTTAGTGTCAAGCAATGAACCCAAGAATTCAACGGTCTATGACCCAGATGAAGCTGTCCCTAGTGGCACATCATAGTCACGACGGTTGGGGCTTGATCATCTTGCTCCTTTTTACGCTACTGTATGAAGCGGTCCCGGCGGCACACTGTGCCGTTTTCTCAATCCTCATAAAGCTTACGGCCGAGGTGCAATTAATTAATCAGTCAATCAATCACTTCTATATTTCTCATGAAATCATTTAGATACAACTTCAGTTATATTTCATTTATCAGTTGCTTCAGTTCATTCCCCCTTACTGTTTTTCTTTCATTGCAGGTGCTGTTTTGTAATTGTCACGTTTTCAGACTGACTGCAGTTCAGTGTTTATGACACTCCGGTTGGTTCTGGTAATCATGATTCCTGGTTGTAAACAGTGTTCTGTAATTCTGGGCTGTTGTTTTACATTAAATCTACCACAGATTCACTAATTCTCCGACGTCATCCATGATGTAGTGCCTGGAATGTGCCTCAGTCTGTGTCATGTAGAGCAGACCATGGGGCAGCCTCTAATCAACCTGACTATTTCCCGATCTCTTGCGCCATTGAGGGCATGCATAGTAGCTCACTTTGACCTCAGCGAGATGGCTACATGATTGCCCTCTCATACTTGGATAGCATCACAACGCCATAGATGTTCCATTTGCATATAGCAGTGATCCAGAGTGACATTCGTCTACTGCTTAAAGGGGAGATGCAGCTGGCCAGTATACTCTCGAGATGCCCATGTAATCTCTAATCCTTTTCATGACACTCCTCCAGTACAGTGGTGGGGCATTTATCCTAAAAGACCCATTAGGTCTAAAAGAGTAATAATAATCTCAGCCTACTAATTGTTTGGATAGATGCATTCAGCGTTGAATTTGCCGATTAAATGTTGGTAGTATTTATGCCTTTATTGAACATCAAAAAATCGTTCATCAAACAGCAAAGTCATTACCTACCTAATGAAGCCTGCAGCATGGCCATTTGACCTTATTAAAGCTGTTTTTGGCCTTGGGGACCTTATCTTAATCATCACAAATCTCAACTGTCACAATAATTACCAGGTCGGAATTTTCTACCATTAGCGGATTAGAAAAGCACTCACGGATATGTTCATCCATGGGTTTTTGGGGGTCATGTACGGCCTGATATTAGTACTGTTTCATAAATCAAGAATTTCTGTGCCCAAATTTCTTGTTAAGTCATTCATATAGCTTGTGGTGGCGTTTTGTGGTTTTCTCATCTGCTACCTCTCAATCAAGTCTTCATAGGTCCTTGTCTCTGCTATTGCCCACCTTCATATTTGACAGAGTCACAGTCATGCATCAGCCATTTCTTATTTCCCTTTGGTTGTCATATTATTCTGTCACTGCTGACTTGATATTTGCTTGCTTTTCAGACCTATTTTCTTTGCACTCATTTATATAATTCCAACTTTGTCTGTCTCAATTCAGTTTGGCTTGCTGTTATTTATCATATGTTCCCACAATGGCCATGGTCTATGGGATCTCATGCTGCATGAACAAACACCCTTGGTCTTTGGAACTTCATGGTGTATGAACAAACACCCACATTCTTTGTGACCTAATGCTGTATCCACAATCATCTACAGTCCTCGAACTTCATGCTGCATGCACTAACACCGGCTTGCTTCTGCTAATTGCTGACCTTTATCATTTCATAATTCTCAATCATGCATCACCCATGGTTATTTCATCTTGGTTATCTACTCACCATTTCTGTCTTTGATGATTTATTATCTGCTGGTCTTGGGACCTATTTTGCTGCACTTGTTTATTCAAGTTGGTCATAAATTAATTAAATTGTATTAGTTCAATTCTGTCTACCTTGCTCGCATACATCATGCTGTTCACTCAATTTACACGTTCTTCAGGACCTCGCGCAAAATGCAAAATCATGGTCTGCAGGACCTCATGCTGTGCACCCAAGGTCTGCGGGACCTCATGCTCATACACAGTATTTTTCATTCTGTCGTTGGACCATAATTTCTGTTTGTCAATGCTGACTTTAATTTCTGTTAGGTCTCCGGACCTTATTTTACTTTCATCATCACTGGTCTTATGCAGAGTTGGGTAAGGGTTACTTTAATAGTAATCACAGTACTTTACTGCGTTACTTTTTTTTTTTAAAGTAACCAGTTACTTTACTGAGAAAAGTAACTCAAGCATTTTTAAAGTACTTTTGAGTATTCTACATTTCCTATTGGGCAATGGAACATAGGGCGCTAAGCCTACTAGTCAGGTTCACTGTGTACAAAAATGTACTTTTGTGGGAATTTTTTGGGGATTTGTTGACCTATACATTTTTGGAATCTGCAGGCCTTGGGGAATCCAAAAACCAATGTAGACACCTGTATGGCGGCCATTTTGGAATTTCAAAATGGCCGCCATAAAATACAGAATTTCAGCTACCTTGGCCTCTAAACAACCTAAAAACTCAATTAAACATGCCAATCATATGTTTTCTTGGTCAAGGAATCCAATGGTGACTTCAAAATTATGCTCAGAATCGTGCTGTGGTGCCCCCTAGGGGTGGGAAAGAAAATCGCTACACTTCTTACTGCCCCCTCAAGTCACATACATCACTGATTCTTGAGAGTTGGGACAAAGCATGTCCCACATAGAAAAGTGAAATTTATATCAAAAATCAAGCAATTCACAAACCCCATTAAATCAGGAAAAAGCATCGTCTGCGATATCCCTGAGGACCCCTTTCCATTCCTCTGCCTGTGGTGAATGCAAGAATACCACGCTCTTGTAAGTTAACCATTTTTTGATATTTTAGACAAACAATGTCAATATTCCTTAACAGCTGGACCAGTTCAACACCATCTCTCTGTTATTATACTTTTTAAAATACAATAGTGGATTGAATTATAGTATTTTATTCAGATTATTAAGACAGCTAGCTAATTTTGGCAGTTGCTAGCTAGTAACTGCCAAAATTAGCTAGCTGGTTGCTGAAATTAGCTAGCTAGCTGCAGTGTTTTTTCCTTGCGTCAACTCTGTCAGACCTGAACTCCATCAGGCTCTTCATCTGATGGAGGTGATCATATTAACACCATCTCTCCATTATGATAAAAAAATATAAAACCAAACTGAATTTAATTTTAGAGGTTATTGAGATGACTAGCAAAAAAAGTAGCTAGCTGCAGTGAACAATGCACGTCCTGAGGGAAAGCCTAGGCTACATATTTTATTACATTAGAAAATGAGTGTAATTTCAATTATCTTTCAGATAGGCCTACTAAGTTTTTTGTGTTTGAGGTGAACTGAAAACTAACTGAAACAATGGCCTACATTTATTTTGTATTATTTTATTTTTCAGATCGTTCACTCTTTGATGCATATGTGCTGCAGGAGAAGGAGAAAGGTCTGTTAACCATGTGATGAACCTGATAGCTACAGTTTAGCTCGGTGTAATTATTACTAATATAAATATAACATAGTAATAATCCAAACCCAAGCATTTTCAGTGACTTTGATGATGCCTCTGATTTATGAATAATAAGGTGGTTGTTGTATTTTCAGAGCATAACTTATCATGGATGAAATCCCTGATGATGACGACAACTCGGCTGAAGATGTGGACTGGAAACTATGCATTTTCTGTCAGGGGTCTAATGCTAGTAAAACAGACTTGGTTCTGAATCCCAGGATTGATTCCTTACAAAAAGTACTTGATGTGGTGAATGAGCGAGCTCGAGTACTTGATGGAGAATATTTGAAAATTCAAAGCCGTCTCCAAGGATGCACTAAAGAAATCCTAGCAGAAAGGAAAGTCACATGGCATAGAGGCTGCTACTCTAATGCCACCCACCAAACAAAGCTGCAACGATCCAGAGACCGCTTTGAACATGCAATGTCCACTGGAATAAAACGTGGCTATAAAAGATCCAGTACAGAAATGGAAGCCAGTGAACCACGACCCTCAATGCCCTTCACAAGATCTGCAACAAACCCACTACTCAACAACCTATGCTTCTTCTGTCAAACAGATAATAGTCAACCACTCTTTAAACTAAGAACTGAGAATACAGGAGAGGCACTCAGACAGGCTGTTGATATTTCCCAAGATCCAGTGTTGATGACAAGATTAAGCACTGCAATATCACCAAGTGATGCCCATGCAATAGGTGTGAGATATCATAGGCAGTGCTGGAGAAACCATGTGTTTCATGTCCTCAGAAACCATACCCACGATGAAGCCAAATGCACAACAGAAGACCTGCCCATGCAGATGTCATGTTTGATCGAGTTGATCAATATTGTTGACATTAAAACTCAAGACAAAGCATTTCTCCCCATGGATGATGTAGAAAGAACATACATTTCTATGCTTGGTGGCAGTGAGGAGGCACAGAAGCACAAACCAAAACTGACAAGGAAATGGCTAAGGGATCAGATTTGTCACAATTTACCAAGAGTGAAGTGTGTGAGACCAAACAGGAAAAGGCCATCCATTCTTTACTGCCCTGAAGCCTGTGAAGAGAGTATGGTCCACATGACTATGACACAGGACCATGCAAGTGAAATGGATCAGGACCATGCAAGTGAAATGGATGACATGAAGATGTTGCACAAGTCAGCTCAGTTAATACGCAGAAGTATTGTGAATTTCAATAAGAAGGAACAATCAGGCATGAACATATTGAGCAAGGTAGAAGATGTTCCAGTAGAGTTATACAGCCTTATACAGTGGATATTGGTAGGACCTGAAGTTGAGTTGCAAACAGAGACCAGGAGTAGGACAATGCAACAATCAGCCCTTACAATAAGCCAAAACATCATGTATGCTTTCAAAAGCAAAAGGCAGGTGCGACACCAACCGAAGGAGGTGACAGACAGGTTCCGGATACAGCATGCCAGAGAAAATCCGCAGGTTCTCGGGTTGGCACTTACCATCCATCATGACACCAGGAACAAGAAGCTGTTGGACCTCCTTCACTTACAGAGCTACTGTGTGCCATACAATCGGACACTGCTTCTGGAAACGGCTATAGCCAATGCTGTTGTGGAGAACTCAAAGCGCTTCAATGGCCTGTATGTACCTCACTTCCTTAAAAAAGGAAGCTTTGTGTTCTTTGCTGTCGACAACACTGACTTTGCCGAGGACACAGTGGATGGAAAAGGAACCACACATGGGACAATCACTGCAGTATATCAGAAGGCCAGTGCTCAAGGGGAGGTCATTGCACCCAGTCTGGAACTTGAAGAGGCAAAGAATCTATCAGTTTCTCCGTACCACACACCCATCAAGCCTTGTAGCAAACCCAAACGCAGAGTGGTCCAGAGAGCACAAAGATTTGAGGTCAACACTACAGGAGTTGCCGAGTCTTATCAAATGACCACCAAAGGCTGGATCATCGCATCTGCCCTGTCTAGAGAAAATGGAGAGCAAAGCAAAATCCCTGGTTGGGCTGGATTCAAGTCACTTGTGTCATCCAGCCAATCTGTGACCCATGTTGGTGCTCTACCGCTACTGCCAGAAGTTGCACATGAGTGGTCTACAATGCTCACTGTGATTCTACAAGCATCCCAGTTGAGGAGTTTGGTTGTTGGTGAAGAACATCCAACAGTGATAACCTTCGACATGGCCTTATACGAAAAGGCAGTGCAGCTGTTGGACTCAAGGGATGATTTGAAAAGAACAGTTCTTCCCAGGCTGGGTGAGCTACACACTGTGATGGCAGCACTGCGGGCACTAGGTACATGCATTGAAAATTCAGGGATAGATGATGCATGGATTTGGATGGTCTCTGTATGAACTTCTCCTGGAAAAATTCTTTTCAGAAAAGCCACACCTCAAATCCATCTGCTCCCAGCCTGTGAGTGATGTCCAGGAAGCCTGTGCAAGATTAGCTGTTGACAAAAGCACAAGTGGAGAATGCATTGCTAATGCAAATGACAGCCTACTCCAAATCCTTACAGACAAAGGTGTTATCGAACAGCTGAAAACATGGGAAACAGAAAAATGCTGTAATGCAATGTTTAAGTCACTTACAAATTACCTCCGCCATGTTGAAACCATCCTGCTCTTCATTGAAGCCTCAAGAAATGCTGATCTAGTTCTCCACCTGCAAGCAGGAGAGGCACTAAGTAAGCTCTTCTTTGCCCTAGATCGAATGAAATACAAACGCCTATGGCCACGGTACATTGCAGACATGCAGGATCTGAAGACCAGTCACCCAGACACCTGGCATGAACTTCAAGATGGGAATATATCCATCACAAAGTCCGAGATACCGTTTGTCTCAATTGGCGCAGACCATGCATGCGAGCAACTAAATCGGATGATGAAGATACACTCTGGTTTAATTGGTATTTCCAATAACGCCAACGCACGACAGAGGTTCTTTCTCGCCACACCAGAAATGTCACGCCTCTCAACAGAGTACAAAGAGCAATTTGGTATCAGGGCTGATAAACCACAAGCACACCATGAGGTACAAGCAAGTGCTATCCAAAAAGAACATGATGCTGTCAACAAGATCAAGTCTACAATACTGAGTCACGGAAATCCCTTTGATGCAGAAGGTGATCAGCTTTACAACTTCATGACACATGCATATGTTCCCCAAGAGAATGCCCTACAGATTTTGAATGTTGGCGACTATGGACAGAAATTGTATGAAGAATATGTTGCTGAGCGCATCAATGGAAATGTCAGTTTGTGGGCACCAATCAAGAGGCAGAACAATGCCATGTTCCTGTCAGGAAACAAAAAGCAGTCAGTAAAGATTCGAGACCAGTCAGTGGATCTAAGAGAAACAAAAGATCTATATGGTCGGTTTATGGTTCTCGCCAGATCGAACCGGGATATTGATATGAAAAATGCTGTAGGGAAATATGAATTTACAATAACTCCCAGAGCACTGTTTGCCCCAAATGGATCCGTCCTTCCGTGTACTGACAAGTCAAAGCTCATACATTGTCTGGAAAAAGTGAAAATAAATGAAGAAGTCCAACAGACACAAGCACAGATGTCTGCAGAACATGGTGATGGACCTGAAACATCTTTAACACCATCCAAGAGTCCGCAAATCGCTGTGGTGGATGGAATGGTTCTAGTCCAGCAGTTGGCAATGAAACAGGGGACAATCAGTACAGTCAAAGATCTGGGCCAGCACTTTAATGACAGACTCTTGATGCTGACAGCAGATTTTGATGAGGTTATTCTGGTCTTCGACACCTATAAAGCTGACTCACTGAAACAGAAAACAAGGGAGAAACGACAACAAGGCAAAGATCCCATTCAATACCAGATTGATGATAAAACCAACATCAAACATATACCAATGAGACGGTTCCTATCTCATGAACAGACCAAAGCTGATCTAACTGAGTACCTTGCACAAGCAGTCCTCAACCAGAATGCAAACTCCCAAAGGTTGTTCATCACATCGGCCTCAGGCAGCACAAGAAGCAATCGCAGCAAAATGTGTTTTGAAGAAAACAACCACGAGGAGGCTGACACACTAATGATATGCTTAGCAGCATCTGCAGCACAGCGCTGCCCAAAAGCACGGATGGTCATCTTCAGCCCAGATACAGATGTCTTAGTTCTGGCTGTTGCACACTACGAGAAGCTCTGTAGAAACAGTGCAATACATATGGCATCGGGTACTGTGGAGATTGAGCCAATCTGGAAGGCACTGGGACAAGAGAAGGCAGGAGCATTACCAGCATTCCATGCATTCACTGGAGCTGACAATGTTGGGAGATTCTCCAGAATCAGCAAAACTAGATGGTTTCAACAGTACATGAAGGCTGACAAGGACATCTTCTCCGCCCTGGTGAAACTCTCTGACGAAGGCGACGTGCAACAGGAAGTAAAAGATGCGCTGGAAAAGTTTGTGTGCTCAGTGTACTGCCCGAAAGGCATTGACATAAAAAACATTATAGACCTAAGGTGGCATCTCTTCTGCAAGCACCTGGCTGAAAGCAGCAAGCTGCCTCCCACAGTCGATGCCCTTGCAGAACATATTGAACGTGTCCGGGTCCAAAGTAGGGTGTGGTGCCAAGCCACTGTGATGTGGCAAAAACCTTTTGACCCACTCCAACATGGCTACTATCAAGACCCCAATGGCAAGATACTGCCTACTACAACAAAGGTTGCACCTGCACCACAGGCCATTCTAGAGATGGTCAGGTGAGTGAGTGAGTGAGTGAGTGAGTGAGTGAGTGATTTTATTTTTGAGACAGGGACAAGGTACAATAAACATTAGCCCTATAAATAGGGAGATATGCACTGTACAAGGTTGTAGCTAAATAGCTAATTTCCACCCATAGGTGTAACTGTAAAACCAACTGCACAACCCAGCGGTGCTCATGCAGGAGACACAATCTGGCCTGCACAGACCTTTGTTTGTGTGGAAGTGAATGTGAGAATGATGCAGACTGCGGTGGCCCGAATGACACCGAGGAAAGTGATGAAGACCTGTGAAAGCATAAGGGTAAGTTCAGAGAATCTCCTTCCATGATTTCTTGCATGAGTTTTTTTTCTAGTTAAATTGAACATTCCCTGTCTCTATTTACCAGCCATTCATTAATATCCAGTTTCTTCTTTTATCCAAGACCATTGCCAGCAATTCCAGTGTCTCCACACTCAATCCCATATGATTGGACTCATCGCTGAGAGACAACAGACCCGTCCTAGGACTCACTCTCCAGATCTGGACTTACACTGGGTTAGCCCCTCAGCCCCCTTGTAAAGAATTTTATATTGAGAGTTTTTGAGTTTTTGGGTTTTGAGTTTTCTGTGCCGACCGAGTCCCGACTGTTACCAGCCTATGGTGTAATAAATGTATATCACATTAATGTATGGATTATAGTTTTAATTTACCTTTGTCATTGTTTATATAATCATATGCAGAAATTTTAAGTATTTTGTCCCCGGACTTCTGACATGGGGTCATTAAGGGGGATTAGAGTAACAATTTCCTTTTCCACTTCTTGGGGGTGCCACAATTTTCTTTCCCACCCCTAGGGGGCGCCACAGCACGATTCTGAGCATAATTTTGAAGTCACCATTGGATTCCTTGACCAAGAAAACATATGATTGGCATGTTTAATTGAGTTTTTAGGTTGTTTAGAGGCCAAGGTAGCTGAAATTCTGTATTTTATGGCGGCCATTTTGAAATTCCAAAATGGCCGCCATACAGGTGTCTGTGCAAGTGGCAACATTGGTTTTTGGATTCCCCAAGGTCTGCANCCAAGGTAGCTGAAATTCTGTATTTTATGGCGGCCATTTTGAAATTCCACAATGGCCGCCATACAGGTGTCTGTGCAAGTGGCAACATTGGTTTTTGGATTCCCCAAGGTCTGCAGATTCCAAAAATGTATAGGTCAACATATCCCCAAAAAATTCCCACAAAAGTACATTTTTGTACACAGTGAACCTGACTATACATTTTTTTGTCTCCAGAATTAAAGTTATGGACCACTTGCCCTTCACTGAGATCCAGTTCTCCCATCACAGCCGTCCCTTTGACCAGTAGAAACACAGAACAATCTGCTCCCGTAGACAACTGTATGACAACACCCCAGCGCTTTTAATATTTCCTCTAGGGATGTTACCACACAGAGTAAAAGGGGGAAATGATGGTGTGAAACAGCAGAGGCACTTTATCAACCCGGTGAGTACTGTCATTAGCATCAAGCTAGCAAACATAAAGTAATAACATTAAAAAATGGTGGCAGGGCTTTTACTCACCACAACTGCAGAGGCTACCAGCTTCAGTTGAAACAGACTACATTATAAATGGTCCACTATTTATTAATCCCTCTGTATCTTTATATTTTTACTTTTCATCTGCTCCCGTTGTCTTTATAAAGTTAACATATTGCGCCGTCATTTCAAACTCAACACTTCCTGAACTTGTTTCAAATTAAAAGCCCCTTATAACCTCGGCTGAGAGAATCCCTCCATTTTCTAAATAGGCTTTTATTCTGAAACATTTGTAGGTACTTGTTGTGGAGGATATAGTAGCTTGAATGTTTACGTATGGTACTTCAAATGTAGCTCCTGCCATCTGCTGACGCTTTTAGGTGACTACAACAACATTTCGGGTGGCACATGATGAACAGACACAGTGACTCAGATAATAGTAAAAGTAACAAAATAGGACAAGAATAACCCGATGACATCACACACGTCGTGAAAGACGACCGGGGATGATTGGTGAGTACCATCGTGTAGTATGTCATGTCTGTCGGCTAAGTCATGGCACGATTTTATGACTCCACAATCGTGTAATGTGACATGGTGACTTTCAGAACGGGCAGAAAAGTCGTGTAGTGTGTACCAGGCATAATGCAAGTCCTGAGTCTGACCTGTCTTTCAGCGAGTCCTCCTCCACCTTTTTTTAGACTCCACCGTAAACAATGGCAGCATTTCTTCTACCACGTAGCAAGCCACAAGCTTCATGGCATCTTTCGGACTGATAGGTTTAACATTATCTCCGTTATTAGAACTGAAAGACAGTCGTTGCTGTTTCGGAGCTGAAGGACCAGCGTTCTAAAAGTAACAGAAGTAACTGATGGCTTGTTTGAAAATGTACTCAAGTATTTGATTACTCAAACAACAAACTAATGCGTTAGGTTACTCGTTACTGCAAAAAGTAATCAAAGTACTCTAACGCGTTACTTTGTAACACGTTATACCCAACTCTGGTCTTATGACCTTAGCTTTTGTTCGGTCTTATGACCTTTTATTTCTGTGTGGTCCTCGTTGACCTTTTATTATGTTCTACATATAGTATCCAAGGTCACTAGGACCTCACACCAGTTACAGTATTTTTAGTTTGGTCATCAGACAATTTATTTCTGTTGCTGACTTAAAGGGATAGTGCACCCAAAAATGAAAATTCAGCCATGATCTACTCACCCATATGCCGACGGAGGCCCTGGTGAAGTTTTAGAGTCCTCACATCCCTTGCGGAGATCGGCGGGGGCAGCGGCTAGCACACCTAATGGCTGGCGGCGCCCCAGACTAACGTCCAAGAACACATAATTGAAACCACAAAATATCTCCAACATGCTCATCCATAGTGATCCAAGTGTCCTGAAGCCCAGACATAAAAAGTTGTTTCGAAAAACGTCATTTGAACTCTGTTTTTAGCCTCACTATAGCCTGTAGCTCTGACTGCTTCTCTGTGCTCTGCTTTCACATGTTAATACATATTATTTTTTACTGTAAAAACGAGTCTCTCCCTGATTGAATTTAATTCAGTTCAATTGATATTTCATCCTCTCAAACTCTGCTATGACCCTCAACAATTACCCGTGTCCTTGATAGTTGAGTGGTGAGGTGGTTGACTTATAATGCAAAGGTTAAGAGTTGAAATCCTGCTCTTGCCATCCTGCAGATGGTCTGAATCTTTGCATTTTCCAGGATAACTTTAAACACTTCTCACATAGCAGCACTATTCATGTGTTAATTAATAGACATGGGATGCATTCCAGATCTTGAATGAATTAACAATTCAATACAAATGTAGTCAAGCAAGACAAATTTTCACTGAATGCAACATCAAATGTTTTGCTTTCTGTCAGTTCAAAGAAACGAGCATTCAAATGCTTGAAATCTGCTTTGACCCTGATAAATACTGCTTGCTGCTTTAATTTTTCTTTTTTTCTAATCAGAAGTGTTTTCGCAAATTCCCATTTGATGGTACATTAAAGACACATGAAATTTTTTCCAGTGACTGGAGGTGCAAATGCAGCTAATATGATGCCAACAGTCCAGATAGGGATGCTATAATTAAGGCCCAAAAATGAAACAGCCACAAGAAACGTCAAGATCCCACGGGAAAATTTTCACCATTTTGAATTTTTTGAAAACACATTTTTGACATCTCCTCCATAGCTCCAATTTGTACCAAACTTTCTGTCATCATCATTGGACCAGTCTTATCAAAAATTACCAAAAGCTTGTTGATATCCCATTGCCTTTAGAAGATACTGACTGATGAACTTTAGAGGGGCTGTGATTCAGCACATAAATAAATCTAATTCCATAACCACTGAGCCCATCATCACAAAACTTGAAGGAAATGGGTCATCCCATCTCAATGTTGCAATGCAAAAAGTTGAAAAAGCAAGCAGCAAGGGAAAGCAGCAAGAGACCGTGTTTTCGTGTTGTTTACTGTTGCCATGACAACAATGGTCGCCCTGTTTTGAGGAAGTAGAAACGATGTTGAAAGTTATCATTTTAACCCAAACCATGATCTTTTCCTAACCTTAACCAAGTAGTTCTTGTGCCTAAACCTAACCAAACCTTAACCATGAAACAGTTATTTTGTAACAATGAAAAATTAGATTTAGGAACACTTCGTAAAAATGGGTTTAATATGGTCGGAACCATGGGATGTTGAAACATTGAGATTTCGGAACAGTGGGTCGTTTTCGGAACAATGGGATGTTGGAATAATGGGATGTCGGAATTATGAGCGGACCGCAGGAAATGTCTAGAGGTACCAGGAGCATACCCTGAAAGTTTCAATTAAATCCAACACTAGGGGGAAAAAAATATGGACTTGGCAGAAATTGTTTGTCCAATTATAACAAGACAGGATATGTTTGTTAATAATGTTGAACCATTGGTAAAATTATTTTAAAATCAGTACCACATTTTCTGTGGATCATCAGTGGACCAAGCTTATCAAACGTTATCAAAAGCTTGTTGATATCTCATTGCATTTTGATGATATTGCTGAATGAACTTTTAAAGGGGCATCGCTCAGCAAAAAAAGGAGCAGTCCTGATTTTGATTATTTTGCCAGTAGCCAGTTAAAACTGCACAAATTGGCCTTTCTCTTCCGTCTTGTCCGTCTTTTCTCTTTTTGTCTTTAGCACTAGAAAATGTTTCCTACAACATATCTTTTCTCAAACTGCTGGACTATCATTAATTCACAAGATCCTTTCCCAACATGCATGTCAGTGGGGGCACTTGAACTGGAACACTCCAGAACAAAAATGTTACATCATTACCATAGGTCCAGTTACACCACTTCTGTGTAACCCCAAACAAAACAAATGCAATAGACAGCCATGACTGTTCGCTTACAGCGCAATTTTTGCATAGTTTATAAGTGTAATACAAGATAAATAATTTATTTAAAATGCTGGTAGGCAGTTATTGCACTTAGTGCCCTTTCTTATTTGGGGCATTCTACCGATTGTGTGCAAAGTGCTGTCCCTTAACAAAAAAACAACAAAAATAATAAAATTGAGTATTCAGACATAGATATTTACAAATATTATGTTATGACCTATTTAAACCCAGGACATTAAATGAAAAAGTGATAAGCTAAATATATACAAAATCACCATTTACAGGGTAGGGAAGGGGGATGGTACTGCACCCCCCTTCTCAGAAATTTTTTGCTGCATTTTCCCTTTAATGGACAGGACAGGTAAGCGTTGTACATATGGGCACCTGCTCTACCCACTAAGCCACCGACACCCCAGACTCCCATCATTTTTTCATTTTTATTCAAACTTTCTTTATTTATTTTTCACAGAGCCCAACAAGTCACAGGCAATTAGTCAACATTGATGACAAAAATGGTTCTGTCATAAAACAATCCCTCCAATCCCTCTGCCCCATCCCATTTCCTTCCCACCGGCCCTGGGTTACCACACATTCACTCCATCCATTCATACCATCACAGACCCTGGACAAACGGACATGCACAAATAGCATACTAATTAAAAGGTAAACAGCTATAATACCGACAGGGAGGAAAATAACGAAATAATTAAATAATAATTAAAAATAAATAAATAAAAGATAAAGTAAAACAAGTAAAATAATAATAAAAAATAAATAAATAAAAATTAATAAATAAATAAATTAAAGAAAATTAAAAAAAAAAAAAGTATGCTAGAAAGGGCTGCCATGTCCTGTAGAAGGTGTCTAACGAACCTTTCAAGGAGAACCTAATCTTTTCTAGTGTAATGCAGTGCAATACCTCCTGAATCCATTTATTATGAGTGGGTGGGCCAGAATGAGACCATTTTAGAAGAATGAGTCTTTGAGCAAGCAAGGTAATGAATGCAATGATTTTCCTTGTGGATTTTGGGACATTGAGTGAGGTTGAGATTCCAAAGATGGCAGTAAGAGGCTCAAGCACTATAGTTTGGCCTACTACTTTGCTAATTGTTTCAAAAATTGCAGTCCAAAATTGAGACAGTAGCAGGCGGGTCAAAAACATGTGGCCAAAGTCAGCAGGTGACTGTCTGCATCTATTGCAAGTGTCTGTCCTATCAGGATAGATTTTAGCCAGTTTGGCATTAGTAAAATAAACTGTGCAGGATTTTACACTGTAGGAGGTTGTGTCTCACACAAATAGAAGCTGTGTGAACACTGTTAAGTATCTTCTCCCACTGTTCATCAGACAAAGGAATCTTGAGGTCCTGACCCCAGGCGGTCCTCAGAGAATTCAAACAGTTAGGAGACAGTCTGTGGATGTAGTTGCATATGATTCCTATAAGCCCTTTCTGATTGGAAAAGGAGGGTTAAGAATTGGTCTAACAGTGGTTCTGGTGGTCTATTGGGAAATTGGGGAAAACAAGATTTTACATAGTGTCTTTCGTAAAAGAAACAGAATAGGTGAGTATTCGGTAAGTTGAATCTTGAAACCAGGTCAGTTAATGAAGAGAAAATGCCGTTGATAAAGAGGTCATCAATAGTCACCAGGCCTCTATCAGACCAGGTACGGAAAGCTGGGTCAGAGCATGAGGGGAGAAATCGGTGATTACGATAAATTGGTGATTGACATGATTGTGCGTGGAGGCCAAATGCTTTCCTGAACTGGTTCCAGATCATTAGTGTATTTGTTACAATCGGATTGAGACTAACCTGTTTAATTAACAGTGGAAGCTGAGAGCATACCACCGACCAAAGGCAGAAGTCTGAGGAGGAGATCTCAAGCAAAGATATTGTAGTAATAATGACATTTTTATCAGGTTGACCTACCCAATTAATGAGAGTGGGAGTGAGGACCATCTAGTAAGATCTGATTTACAATGGTCAAGCAGTGGGATAAAGTTTTTGGAGAATAGTTTGGTAAATGATTTTGTTACCTGGACCCCAAGATATTTGAAACCACTTGTGGCTTTTCTAAAAGGAAGGGAACCTTGAGGGAGACAGTCAGCAGCAGGGTTAATGGGGATGTAGTCACTCTTTCCCAGATTCAGCTTATAGCCAGAGCACTTTCCAAATTTCTCAAATATACTCAAAATTATAAGAAGACTGGAAGCAGGGTTCGAAATATATAACAGGAGGTCATCTGCGTAAAAGGAAAGTTTATGGAGATGGCCGTGGCGTATGACACCCTCAAACCTATTCTCGTTCCACAGCCAAATGGCTTGGGGTTCGACAGCTAGGGCAAATAATAATGGGGAAAGGGGGCAACCTTGATGGGTGCCCCGGTGCAAAGGAAACAAGTGTGACTTTATACCATTAGTATTTACCGAAGCTACAGGAGATGCATATAAGAGTTTTATCCATTCCAGAAAACCGGGGCTGAGGCCAAATTTATTGAGAACATAGAATAAGTATCTCCATTCTACGCGATCAAACGCTTATTCAGCATCCAAGGATAGAACGAGTTCGGGAGAGTTGGTAGGAGGGGAGTAAAGAATGTTGAATAACCTCCGAGTGTTTGAGGATGAGTGCCTCCCAGAAATGAAGCCAGTCTGATCTAGATTGATTAAAACTGGCATAAGTCTCTGGAGGTGGCTGGCTAACACTTTGGCTAGAATTTTGAACTCTACGTTCAGGAGAGAGATTGGCCTATAACTACTACACAGTAGCGGATCTTTATCCTTTTTAGCAATACAGTGATTAAAGCTTCTGATAGAGTGGGTGGCAGCTGACCTTTTTCCAGGGCCTCGTTAAAAACTCGGACTAGAATCGGGGCTAAAGTTGTAGAGTAGGTCTTAAAAAACTCTGTGGTGTGGCCTGGGTGATTTATTACTCTGCAAGGCTTTCATCACTTCTTTAACCTCAGACACAGTGACTGGTGCACCCACATCTACTGCAGCTGCTAAATCAATTTGTGGGTACGTAAGCAGGTCAAGAGGGTTCGGGCCTTCCCAATCAGTTGAGGAGCAGGTCAAGAGGGTTCGGGCCTTCCCAATCAGTTGAGGAGGTTTCGGAGGAATAAAATCTAGAATAGTAGTCAGCAAAGGCGTTGTTTATAACGGTGGGATCTGATGTAACTTCGTCCGAATCCAACCTAATCCTCGGTATGAGTCTAGATGCCGCCTCAGCCTGTACTTTTTATGCCAGAAGTTTGCCTGCTTTGTCCCCCATCTCGAAAAAGCGTTGTTTTGTGAGTAACAGCTGCCTCTCTGTCCGACCGGAAGACAACAGATTATATTGTGATTGGAGTTGTACTCGTTTCTTGTACAGTGTGTCAGAGGGATCAGTATTGGGCGTCTAATCTCTGGATTTCGTCTGATATTTCTTTCAATTTGGAGCACTCCGACTTCCTGAAACCAGAGATGAAAGATATAATTTGTCCGCGTAGGTAGGCTTTAAAAGATTCCCAGAGTAAGTCACTACTAATGTCTGGTGTGTCGTTTATCTCAAAAAAGAGCTGAATTTGGGAGGCTACAAAGTCCTACTAATGTCTGGTGTGTCGTTTATCTCAAAAAAGAGCTGAATTTGGGAGGCTACAAAGTCTTTGAATTTTGGTTCAGATAATAAATGAGAGTTAAATCTCCAGAATTTGGTGGGTGGTCTGCGCTGAGAAAAATGTATATGTGAAGAAACAGGGGCATGATCAGAAATTACTATAGTGTGATAGTCGCACGACAGTGTCTCATGTAATAGTCTATTGTCAAGCAGGAAGAAATCAATCCGTGTATATGACCGGTGAACATGAGAGAAGAAGGAGAAAGCTTTTCTGGAAGGATACATAGTCCTCCAGGTACGGTGGCCCTGAAGTGCAAATCACAACGGCAAATCAGAAAACACAACAGCAAATCAAAAAACACAACAACAAAACAGAAAACACAACAACAAATTAAAGCTGCAAGCAGCGTTGGGCGGGACCTCGCTCTCGCGCCCGTTTCGGCCTCCAGCTTATGTCGTCATTGTGAATTATTTAGAAATATCAAACATATTGCCACAAACATCAGAAAATCCTCTCAGAGCTGAACGTTTTGATGTTCGAATGCTTTCTGTAGCTGTAGGTATATAGAAGTGATGTCACAATATGCAAATTAGATGAGCGAATTTACTCCCATCAGATTCCTCTTCCTTTATTTTGAGGATGAGATAACAAAAACAACACAAAACAAAAGAAATCTACTGTGTAAATATGTTCAAAATGTTGTTTTACTGAGATTTATTAAATCCAATATGGCCGCCGCCTAGTGACGCCACAATATGCAAATTAGATGAGTTAATTTACTCCCATGACGAACTTTGGGTCATGATGAATAGTTTTCTCATTTACAGTATGCCTTTATCCCTAACCACTTTCAAGCCACAGCCTTTTGAAATGTTGAAATGAAAATGGAATATTTTCCTCAATAAACGTGAAGGGTTAAAATGGAGATTGTGCCCCTGTCATGTCTGCATGTAAGATGTAGACACGCACACACATCATGTTTCTGTGAGTTTGTGTGGCACAGCGGTTGCCATGGTAATAAACTAGGTGCTTCTGGCAGAAGAGCAGAGAGAAACAGACAAATCACAGAGAAGAGACTTCTTTTAGTGGAGATTTAACTCCTCGAACAAGTTCTTCCCATTCCCAAACCGTTGGTCAAATCATGAAAATAAAGTGATGCTGAGAGAGATAAACTTCTCATGAACGCATGTGTCATGTTTTATATCTCTAGAGTCAAAAATGTGGTCACAGGAGCGAGTTTAAAATGTGTTGCACCTCAGCTTTTTTCTAGAAATTTCTCCTCTCAGATTACATGGGAGTGAATGAGAAAAAAAATCGGCGCTCCCTTCGCTTTGGAGCCACTCAGCAAAAATGTGTACGTGAAAGAGATTCCATGTCAACACGTCTGTGACCAAGACAAATTTTCCTACGTTTTGTGGTATAAATTGTGTATGTACAGTGAAAATTGTGGCCGTATGAGCGAGTTGAAGAGAAAATTCAAGTATGAGTAGAGGGCTGTGTGTGCGTGTCTGTGTGTGCAGCCGTTGTCATGGAGATTAATGACTTGCCTGCACCTGGGGGGCACACAGAGAGCTCATGAAAGAGCAGATCAGCCAAGGCTGTTTATAATGGGTTTGAACTCCTCGAACAAATTCTTCCCATACCCAAACCGTTTGTCCAATAATGAAAATAAAGTGATGGTGAGAGAGAGCCACTTCTTGTGAACGCACGTGTCATGTTTTATATTTCTAGAGTCAAAAATGTGGTCACAGGAGCGAGTTACAAATGTGTTGCACCTCAGCTGTTTCCAGAAATTTCTCCTCTCAGACTACATGGGAGTGAATGAGAAAAAAATCGGCGCTCCCTTCGCTTTGGAGCCGCTCAGCAAAAATGTCTACGTGAAAGAGATTCCATGTCAACACGTCTGTGACCAAGACAAATTTTCCTACGTTTTGTGGTATAAATTGTGTATGTACAGTGAAAATTGTGGCCGTATGAGCGAGTTGAAGAGAAAATTCAAGTATGAGTAGAGGGCTGTGTGTGCGTGTCTGTGTGTGCAGCCGTTGTCATGGAGATTAATGACTTGCCTGCACCTGGGGGGCACACAGAGAGCTCATGAGAGAGCAGATCAGCCAAGGCTGTTTATAATGGGTTTGAACTCCTCGAACAAATTCTTCCCATACCCAAACCGTTGGTCCAATGAAAATAAAGTGATGGTGAGAGAGAGCCACTTCTTGTGAACGCACGTGTCATGTTT
>NC_065507.1:43007330-43022188 GCF_006386435.1 Epinephelus moara | reverse complement strand
ACAAGGCTCAATAGAGCTTTGACTCAGTCAGCCTTGCTACAGTGCTGAAAAGAAACCTGGGGTTGTTCTTGTTTTCTTTTATTAATGCTGAGTAATAGTTTGCTCTGGCATTGCGGAGGCCCCTCTTATAAGTTTTGAGACTCTCTGTCCAGATTAAACGAGATTCTTCCAGTTTGGTTAATCGCCAATTCCTTTCAAATTTTCACGATATTTGTTTTAACTTACGGGTTTGAGAGTTATACCAAGGAGCGAACTTTCTTTGCTTTTTTAACTTCTTTTTAAGAGGAGCTACAGAGTCGAGTGTTGTTCGCAGTGAGCCTATGGCGCTATCAACAAAATGATCAAAGTCGGTACAGGAAACCTCTGTTACTGAGGGAAATCTGGTAGAAGGTTGGCGTCAGATGATTTAAATCCCAAGGAAGAAAAATACATTGGTAACAAAAGATTCTCTCTTGGTGAATTGTCACTGTCGGAACTTAATCTGTGAAAAAGATTAAGAGAGCATTTTTTTTACAGTCAGCTTCAAGGGAAGTCTGCTTGTCCCTACAGTCATTAGAGTTGTATGAGGATTTAACTTGTCAAAATGCCTGAGAGTGATACATGTGGGATTTGCAAGCAAACTATTGCACACTTATCCCATCTACACACAGTCTGACTTTATTACAGTCAAATGAAAATCCAAATGGAAAGATTGTCATACACAAAACAAAAGACCACCCTTGTCCGAATCCTGCTGATGACATTTTCAAGCAAATGCAAATGGAGTGCAGGCGAGGTAATGACAAAGACAACAGCAAGAGTATGAGTGAGATCCTGTGACCTGCAGATTACTGTAATACGCAAGTATGAGTCAGCCTAGTGCTAGAGCTGTTGTCTTACAGAGCCCCACTGAGGCCAGAAATACATTGGGGTTTTAAGAATGCATTGCCAAGCATCACATAGCAGCAAGACTAAACCATTTGCAGAAATCAACTTTTTAATGGCCCAGGCAGAGCTGCTATTAGGGTCAACGGGTTAGGAGATGAATGTGTGAACGGTTATTCTGTGGGAGTGGGGTTGGTGCCCTCACAGGTTGGTTACGCTTACTCTTTTCCTCTCTCTCTCTTTCCTCTTTTTCTGCCTCTTTTCAGTAACATACCCACTCCTCACTTAAAAATGTACACTTCAGATTATTGCATACAGCTATGGGCTCAAATGACACATACAGTAGATCCTAACAAAAAGTTAGATGTTTGGTTTTAATTCGGATCATAAATTGACAGTGCTAATTTTCCCTTTTTTTAAAAAAATATTCTTTGGCATTCTTGCGTTTTTTTGAGCGAACTGTAGAGACAGACCGGAAATATGGGGAGAGAACAATGGGGATGGCATGCAACAAAGGTCCCCAGCTAAAAACAAATCAGGGGTGTGTCAGTTACCTGGTGTGCATCTCCAGGCTCAGAGGGCACCAAACTGACTTCAGAGAACTAGCGGCAAAGAAGGTCCCCTGCTTCTTCACCTTAGCACATTAACAACACAATCCAATGTTGAAAGAACAGAGCGTGTTTATAGTGTGCTGGTGAACAATAACACAAACCATCAGGAAACATTTCTGCTAAAGAGCTCAATGGATAAAGAAAAATAATCTGACCTTACGTAACAAGATCGTTTTGGCCTCACTCCCTCTTGACTTTAGCTGTTTGTTCAACCTGGTCTTACTCTGAAGTCGTCAAATAGCGGTGCTTGGTCAGTGACCTCTGAAATCAGACACTGACAAAAAAAGTCTTCCTTGCACGTTGGAATGATACGCAGCAGGTTGCAGTTACTGTGTAACGACACCTGACGGCGTCAGGGGGAAACGTATCAGGACAACAACAACCGGGAGGCCGGTGTTTGCTTCCCGTAAGATTGTATAGCCAAACCCTGTCCCGGTGAAAGAAGAGAGGGAGGAGAGACGTGCTGCTACCAGAGGAGCCACTAACTGAGTTTACTCTGAGCAGCAAGTAGCTAAAAGGGTCTGAAAAGTCTGGGGCTGTTTGTAAAACATTCATGACGCCCAGGCCTGAAGATGCCGCTGATTTGACACTACCAACGTTGTGTGCCTTTTTGGAGTGTAACTCCTTCTCTGTGGAGCACGTAACAATTGCTTTTAGCCATGCTTGTTATGGCAGTGCATAGCGGTATGACGTCATAGCGTTAAAGTTTTTTCATATTAAAAATGACAGCAGTATTATCGTGAAGGATACAATATGGCACTATGCTAGTCTAAGGGATACACACAATTCTTCCTTATTCATACGCTGCCAAGTCCAAGCCGTCATTAAGGTCCTGTCACACCAAGCCGACGGTCGGCTGTCAGTCAATGTTAGGCCATTGGTGAGCGTCTGTCACCCTAGTCTTTGCAATATGTTCTGCACTGTTGGCCCTCATTGGCCCTTGTTGCCATTTTTTTCAGCTGATTCAGCATATTGAATTGGTGTAGGCAACGGCGAAGCACTCTGCTTGGCAAGAAGAGAAACAAGTGAGGAAAGTTAACAAACAGCTAGACTCAAGAGGGAGTGAGACCAAAACAAAGTTGTTACATAAGGTCAGATTATTTTTCTTCATCCATTGAGCTCTTTAGCAGAAATATTTCCTGATGGTTTTTGTTATCGTTCACTGGTCCATGTTAAATATGCACTGTTCTCTAACATTGGATTGTGTTGTTAATGTGCTGACTGGCTCATGACGTCTTCCAGTTTCCACTTATGAATGATGACTACAGACTACCGCTGTCTGCTGGTGTGGAGAATTATTTCATTTCATGCAGGCACAGAATGTATGGTCTGGTTGACCATCGGCTGTAGTCTTGGGGGTGTGTTCATGTGCAACTTTTTGGCTGAGACTACACAGAACCAAACAACATGGCATCATGCCACTTCAGTGTGTGATTTTAGACAGCCTGCCAAAATATCAGAAGCAAAAGAGGCTTGACCAGTAAAACATTTAACACAACAAAGCTGGCTTAACATGCATTAGCAACACTTTCTAAACAATAACAATGGCATAACATGGCAATTATAATCATTTACCATCTCTGTTATATGGTGGCTGATCTTGCCGTCTGCTTGGAGGGTAAGGAGCTCATGGATCTTACTGTTTTCCAAATTTGGGCGCCTAACTTTGTGTAAAAGTGGGGGGGCAAAAAAAATGTATTGATTATGAGTCTCAGTGCTATGTCGCAGGACCAATTAATTTAAAGAAATTAGACATTCAAATACCATTTTAACAATTTACAAATTTGATTACAAAGGCAGAAGTTACACTTTTTTTTTTCAACTGTCCAGAGCAACATAACGCTGGAGGGCTCTGCATTAACGCTGCATTGGTCACAACTGTAGGTAGGGTGAGTAGGTCCCAATAAACCAAATGTGGGACAAGGAGTAGGTTTGTGAGGGACAATGTGGGACACCCGCCCCCAGCGCGAAGTTTAGTCATCAGAGACTACATACATTCATCATAAACTATACGTAGTCTACAGTATATTAACGCTGGACTGTTTTGTTTATTGAAGTATTTAGCAACACAGAGACTTGTGGTCAGTGGGATTTGAGGATTCTTATAATAACATCTGTAGCCTACAGATGTGAAGCTCTGACTGTATCTGACTGAGCCTTAATGAAAGCTGTTGTCTTGTATTTTTTTTCCTGAAAATATGAACCTTACAGTCAAACACAGTTTATTTAGCTGGTGTAGCTGAGGGGACAGGTCAAACTGATATGATGCTGATTTACAGGAGAATTCATGTCAAATGGAGGTTAAACCATGAACACAAATTACAGATCGTCTGTAAAGCATTTTACTAAATTAATCTATCAAAACAAAAACAACTGGAGATTGAAAACAAACTGATATATGGATCTGATCACTTTTTTAATGAATTGACATCGTTCCAGACAGGATGTAAGTTTATCTGTGACTACCTGTAGGCCTATGGACTGAAGGCTGCTGGAAACTGTCGGGAAACTGTCGACTTCACCGCAGCTTTTTGTCACCGGCCCCGCTGCGGCTGACTTCACCGCAGCTTTTTGTCACCGGCCCCGCTGCGGCTGCCTGCTACCTGCTACCTGTTGCGATCAAGGAGGTTGAAATAGTTGCTATATGGGGCGGGAGGGGCGAGCCCTATAGGGCTTAAACGCACATGCGGTGTTACTATGACAATAAACAGAGAGCCTACGTGGGCCGGCATGAATGCAAGCACGGGTGACAACCAATCATGCGGGACATGGTCTCAATTTGCGTGACGCGTGAAAAGAGACAGAAATGCTGTGCAGTCCCACGCAATGCGGGACATCTAGTCACCTCACATGTTTTTTTCCTTATCTAATTGTTCCATAAGTTATGGATAGTTAGCTGGCGTTTCATGGTTGGTTTTTCATGTACGCTACAGTCTGTGGCACACTGTACCGGACTGCACAGCTTCTGCTGCAGTATGCTACAGTCTGTGGCACACTGTACCGGACTGCACAGCTTCTGCTGCAGTATGCAGTGTTGCCAACTCCTCAGTAAGAAAAGTAGCTATTGGCTGTCCTAAAAGTCGCTAGAAGTCGCTAAATGACGTCATCGCCTAATTTGCATAATTGTCCATATGCATGTAATTGTAATGGCTGTTGTAGGAGAGAGGAATAACGTCGTGGGAGAGACAAAAACTGAGTAAAAAACACCCTGAATATGTTTAGAACTACAAATGAACCTTCTTTCAGTGATTTTTTTTTTTTTTCCAAATATATTTTTATTTGGTTTGTACATATTACAACAAACGAACAAACAAAAACATGAACAGGGCAGCTCAGACATTTCACAATAGGACATAATACTTGGAAACAAAAGACTCCTGTGACAGGTTATATGTCATACACATTTTACAGGTGGACAGAGAGAGTATACAGAAATAAAAAAGTAGATAAGATAAACTAATCAGTTAATTGGTTAGGCACCCCTCAATTACACGCGCAGACAAGGCAGTCCCGTTATGACTATGTTCAAGATAAGATGCAGTCGTTGATCCTATGTGTCTCAGTTGACAGTGTCACTTCTATTAAGGAATCCCACAGTTAGTGTGTTTGCAAGGTTCGGACCAATATACTATAGATACAGATCCCAAACCTTGTGGAAGGTATCAGTTGTTGAGTGCAGCTTACAAGTGAGAAACTCCATGGGTATACACTGCATGATAATTTTATGCCAATTTTTCTTCGTTGGAGGCTTCTCCTTAATCCAAGATAACAGAATGTTTTTCCTTGCAGCATATGTTAAAAGATTAAACAGTCGTTTGTGATGTCTATTAACAAGCTGCCTGTGAGGAAGTCCAAGAACAAGGCAAACAGGGTCAGGCTCAACCTCCATGCCAAAAATTACACTCAACTGTTCTACTATACCTGACCAGTATCGTTCTATCTTAACACAAGATCATATGCAGTGAGTATAGTCTCCCACCTCAGTTTTGCATTTAAGGCAGAGAGGAGATAAAGTGGCATTCATTTTGTGGCGAAGGCTGGGTGAAGTTTGCAGTCTATGTATAATTCTCGGCTATGTCGCCCACACGCTGTTACATACAGAAATTCTTTTAGCATTTTCAAATATTTCCCACCAGTCCTCATCTGCAATTTCCAATCAGACCTCTTCTAAGGCCAAGTGAGAGGGCTCTCTCAATCTGAGAAGTTTCTATATTAACTGTTAATGTTGTACGCTTAAATATAAAATCTCTCACCTGCAGAAAACTAAAGAAAGTGAGGCCTGTGAAGACATATATTTGCTGTAACTGAGTGAAAGACTTCAAGGCAGAGCCGTTAAATAAATCTCCTAATGTTGTTATGCCACCATCTCGCCATAGCCTAAACACAGGGTCCTCAACACCTGGGGGGAAATCAGGGTTCCCTTGAATTGGAGTGCGGGGTGATGTTAACTTGGTTCGACCCTCCATAGATCTTGCAAATTTCCATGCCCTTAGCGTGTTTAGGATGATTGGGTTTTTTGATTGGGTGATTGGTTTTTTTTTGCTAAGGCAGGATCTATGAGAAATAACAGATTTCGGAGTGGATAGCTACATTGGGCAGCTTCTACATCTAGCCATGTAGAAGACTGATCTTCCTTCAGCCATTCAGCCACGAACCTTAAGTGTGCAGCCACCTGATACCACCTTACATTTGGAAGATCTAAACCTCCAGCAGCCTTGGGTAGCTGTGATTTTGCTAACTTCAAACGGGGCCTTCTTTTATTCCAAATAAATGAACTCAGTCTTCAAGGATCTTAACCACCTTATTTGAAAGAATAATGGGCACCATTTGGAGTGGATACAAAAGCCATGGTAAGGCATTCATTTTGATGAGTGCACCCCTACCAAGCCACGACAGCGGGAGGGACGCCCAGCGGCCAAGGTCACATTTTATAGTGTCTAAGAGAGGTGTAAAATTAGCACTATACATCTGATCAAATGAGGGGGTTACGCGTATACCTAGGTATACAAAACCTGAAGGAGACCAGCAAAATGGAAATGGGACAGGGGCTTGGGGGACAGTACTAAGAGAACCAAGTGGCATAATTTCAGATTTAGAGAAGTTGATCTTATAACCTGAAAATGAACTAAACCTGGTGATGGTATCAATAACAGATGGAATAGAGAGATTTGGGCTGGTTAAAAATAAAAGCAAATCATCCGCATATAGATTATGCTCCTTTTCTCCAACAAAGATACCAGAGATTGTGGGTGATTGGCGTATAGCCTGAGCCAGCTGCTCGATGGCCACGGCAAAGAGCAAGGGGCTCAGTGGGCAGCCCTGGCGATTGCCATGTTGGAGAGAAAAAATTTTGTTTGTGATAACCGCTGCCTGTGGGTCATTATAAAGGATTCTAACCCAGTTAATGAAAGTATCACCAAGGCCAAAAACATTCATGGTATAGAAGAGGTAGGACCATTCGACACGGTCAAATGCCTTCTCTGCGTCCAGAGAAAGCACCAGAACGGTCTCCTCCCGCCCACGCATGTATTCAATAATATTGAGGAGCCTCCTCACATTATTGGAGGAGCTCCGGCCCTTAATAAAACCAGTTTGGTCTACATTAATAATATCAGGGAGGAAACGTTCAAGTCGTAAGGCCAACATTTTAGAAAGCAGTTTCAAATCAGAATTTAATAAGGCAATCGGCCTATAAGAGGCACAATTTTCAGGACACTTTTCTTTTTTTAGAATTAGAGATATATTAGCCTCCCTTAACGATGGAGGGAGGATTCCTGTCTCAGCCGAATATTCCAGCATAGCTAGGTAGGGGTCAAGGAATAAATTAGAAAATTTCTTGTAAAATTCACATTGAAAGCCGTCAGGGCCTGGTGATTTTCCCGATTGAAGCTTTTTAAGGGCGTTATGGATCTCCTCCTTTGAAAAGGGGGCATTTAAAATTGATCTCTGCTCTTCTGAAATCGTAGGAAGATCGATGCTAGAGAAAAAGTGTTGCATAAGTTGAGGAGCGTTTTCACCATGTTCCGCTCGATACAGGTTCATATAGAAAGCTGCAAACCTATCATTAATAACTTGAGTTTCAAAAGATCTATTGCCTTCAGCATCCACGATTGAGACTATGGTCTGTGAGTCTGTTCTCCTTTTGGCAAGACGAGCCAAGTATTTGCCAGGCTTATCTCCAGACTCATAAAGACATTGTTTTGCAAATTTAAGATTTTTCTCACATTGTAAAGTAAGTAAGGATTCTAAGGCTATACGAGCAGCATTCAACTCCCTCAGTTTGACAGGACTAGGATCGGTTATATAGCTTTCTTCTGCCTGGGAGAGTAAACTTTCTAATTGTTTTTGTTCTTTAATTTTTTGGCGCCTCCTGCTGGCTGTATAAGATATAGTTATACCCCTAGAAAATGCCTTGCACGTTTCCCACCAAATAGCTGGATTAGGAGAGGAGTTAGCATTTACCTCATAAAACGTCTTAAATTCAGCAGCAAAGTGAGAGGTAAAATTATCATTACTTAGAAGTGTGGTGTTAAACCTCCAGGACTTAGAAAATCTATTTATTTCACGGAAAGTTATATCCAGGTAAATGGGAGCATGGTCGCTCACCACTATGCTCCCAATTTTACACGACACCACAGAATACAGCAATCTCTTAGGCAATAAAAAGTAATCTAATCTAGTATGACATTTATGTGGGTTCAAAAAAAAAGTAAATTTTAAGGAGGAAGGATTAAATGTCCTCCAGACATCAGCAAGATCAAAATCATTACAAATTGAAATAAGGGCTTTAGCTCTACTACTAGGAGGACCATCAGCAGGAGGGAGCCTGTCAGGAGGGAGCCTGTCTTTCAGTGATTTATATTAGACAAAGAAAATTTTACATTTACATCCCGCCCTGACTGTAAACCAGGTCGGGATCAGCCAGTGGCGGTTCCACGCATGTGTGATTCACTTGCAGTCTGGACGTGGAGGGGTTAACATCTCCTGCTCTGACTGCTGCTGGGAGGTAGGACTGGGCCGTCTGTGAGTGCTTTGGGGTGAGAAAGGAGCCCACGGCAGCATCCGCTGCTCATTGAGAAGAATGAGAATGATACGTGCTCTCACAACAGAGTCTCCAGAAGTCTTCAGTAACATCAGAAAAAGTCGCTAGATTTGTCGCTAGTCACTTTTTTGAAAAAGAGTCGCTAGAGGGGTCTGAAAAGTTGCTAAATATAGCGACAAAGTCACTAAGTTGGCAACACTGGCAGTATGCGCGTACAGAGAGCAGCGCCAGATGTCTGGAGTGAAAAACGCAATCAGCCAAGCTGCTTCTCCACATCTGTCCCGTTTTTATCATTGTGTCTCAAACTACAATGGCGAAAACGTGAAATGCATCCACAGCTAAAACAGGCAAGCTAACTACCAGTATTTGAAAGCAAATTTACAGAAATACAAACAATCGAAGCTCCTTCTAATAAGTGGACATGGCAACCATGGTGCACTTGCTTCGTACTGCCTGGAATATGCCACTTGGATTGAAAACGGGGTGCAGAATAATTCAAATACGATTATTTAAATGTAAATAAGATTAATTTATTTAATTTTTATTTTACATTTTATATTGAAAATATTCAATTAAATATTATGCAACAACGTTTTGACTTAAAAAGAGTTGAAAAAAGCGGGGGGGGGGCAAGATATGAGTTTTGCCCCCCCACCTTGAAAAGTGGAGGGGCATTTGCCTTACTTGCCTATAGGGGTAGGTGCCAGTGCCTATGTCCACAGTACAGTCATTTTACTGTAAAAACCTAACTTATTCCAATCTAAACATTTCAGTTACTGTTCAATTACTATTGCTATTAGGCTTTTATTGGTTATTTTTATGTATACATGGGATGAATGTGAAAGTAATTAACTAAAAGTGACTTTTTAAGGTGAGTTTTACATTAAAGCCTCTATGAGCCAAATGCTGCAAGTATTGTTTTTTGACTGGGTGTGTAGTTTTTCAACTACCACTGCCATCAAATCTCATCACTTTGTTAGCCACCAGCTGTAAACTCCACCAACAATGAGTTTGAAGAAAATGGGAGGGAGAAATTCCTAGTGGCACTAGTAAACCTCAAAGCCTACTTGGCCTTTACTACCCCATGGAGATTGCTGAAGCATGGAGATTTGTCGATCACTCTCCCATTGGAGTCCATCCATTTACCCAGCTGGAGGCCCAGAATGGGGGCTCAGCAGGTTTGATGGGCTCAGCAGTGGGTAGATGGTAGAGACTATCCACCCCCCTCTGCAGCTCCTTTAAAAGTGGCAGTTTACGAGGGGCCTCCATTACACCAACCAGCATGTTCTTTTGTCAACTTGCACTCCAGGAGTAAGACATTCCTGGGCAAATTGTTGCTCCCTGTCTCCCAGAGGAACATTTTTTCTTCACATTCATGTACCAAGACTAATTGAAGACTGTGTGCTTTCGTTGGGAGGGCCCGGTCGGATGCAGCGAAAGCGATAAAATAAAGAAGTGCTGCAGAGTGCTTTGGTTGGCCCGAGATTCTGTTTTTCATGACTGGGGGAGGTTGACTGGCAGGGACAGAGTTCAGTCTCATCGGACCTTTATTGCTGTAGGGAAAAGGCTTATTTACTGTAAACTGTTTACGAAGCTCTGTCACTATCTCTGGACATGCAGAATAAACACAGGAACACACTCCCACTCCTAATGTCTTGTAAACATTAGAAACACGCACAGACTGACAGACAGACAGAAATACAATCTGAAAAAGACACTATACTCTGGATGACTCCTGCACACACACATGCATGTGCGTGCCCACACACAAACACGCACGCACGCACGCACGCACGCACGCACGCACACACACACACACACACACACACAGTGTAGTTATTAATATAATCACAGTGAACACAAATATGCTCACATACTTTCAAAAGACAATGCACAACTGTGCACGACATAAGTACACACTTGCACTGAAAAAAGAAGTTGCATGCAAACACAGCTTCTTGTCTTAACAATGCTTGAGTGCTGTTAGTTTTATTGGTGTCCCCAGTTGTTATACAGAATGGATAAACTCCTCATACTCTTTCTCAATCTCAACAATCCAAACTGTTTCCCATCGTTTTTCTGGGTCGTATTTACATGGTCGGATTCAGACCTACATGGTTCTGCACATGTACCCAATCTCTCTTTAAAGTTAAGGGAGAAAAAAATATCACAGATGTCTGAAGAAAAAAACAGAATCTGTGGACATGCTGCATCTGCCAAGTATATGGTATCACACTTTACAGAGCAGCTTGAGCAGATGAATCATCAAGCCATCCCGTAGGTTTTAAAATCCATCTTTGCACACAGACATTCTGTTTCCTGCCTCATATGTGTTGTGCATTTAAACAGACACGTCAAAAAGTATGTAATGTGAAAAGTGTGTTTGCTCAAGTGTGCTAGTTTAATAATGGTTTTTCCGTCTATCTCTGTATCCCCCACCCCCTTCACCCTCCTCCACCCCCTTCTCATGAAGACCCTACCTCTTTGGGGCGGGATGTTTTGCCATTAAAACTCCATGGTGAGTTTTGCTTCTCCCCTCCATGGCTCCCTCGGCAGCATGCAACTGTATACACAGCACATTGCCTCCTTTACCTCTCATTTGTTTCTTGGTATGTTTTGTAACACATCTGTGCAGTCATTCCTTAAGAGGGAAAAAATCCCCCAAATGAGTATTTGTTATTTTCTCATCTTTTTGTGCCTTTCTTTTCTTTTTTTTCTTTTTTTGCAAACCCTTCAATCTCTCTGTGTTTGTTGAGCTTTTGTAGTCGGACAGTTCAACATATATATATTCTATCATATTGTATTGTATTACCAATTATGGCTTCACAATTTAATTAATGCAATGTCTTTTAATAAGAAAGGTTGTAAACATAAAAAATGGAATGCTTTAGGCCTGTATCATAAAGCCCAGGGCTTTGGGGCAAGCCATAGCAC
Organism: Epinephelus moara; assembly: GCF_006386435.1. Lineage (NCBI taxonomy): Eukaryota > Metazoa > Chordata > Actinopteri > Perciformes > Serranidae > Epinephelus > Epinephelus moara. The sequence continues at coordinate 43,010,737 of NC_065507.1, read as the reverse complement.
TTCTTGCCTGGTTGCCATGTGGTCTCTTTGAAACCACCAGCTGGAGCCACCCATTAGAAAATGGTATCTCTGTCTTCTTGTCTCTTTCTTTCAGTTTAGACTTTCCATCATCATTTTCCAAGAATAACGCCTTTATGTTAATCCTATGTTCCTTAAATTTTCTTTCAGCTTGCTTTGGTTGCAGTTTTTACTCTGTTCACTGTGTTTGCATGCTGTAATTGTGCCATGTCATATTGTGGTGATATTGTGAACAGTATCTTGTGTGAGTATAGAAATATGAGTTATGTGGACCTTTCTCCTACGAAATGTATTTTGCAAAGGACTAAAGGTGAACTCAACATGCCAAATACTGTAAATTTTTGGTTTCATTAATTCTAACTAAAGAATTTAATTTCAAGCTTCCCTAATCAATATTTGTATAGTAACAACCCTTAAATCTGCACTTTCCTTCAATTATCAAGAAATACAATAACTACTCTTTGCAGCCACATACACAACTTCCATTTTAACTGAAAAGAACATTGGCGAAACTTACTAACGACTTGTTAGGGCAAAATGACTACCCCTCCCAAACAGAAAATAGCTGTCAAGAACACTGTCAGGCTGATTACTAAAGTGAAATTTTATAATGGCAATTTAACCTTATTTTAATCAGGCAATTATTTACCTTGACTTGTAACTTGATTTTTTAATGCTTTCACTCAGAATCAAACTTCAGAGCGCACAGCATCTTCCCATTCAAGGAACTTTTTCTTTCAGGGGGCTAAAGCTAAGTCTCTTTTAAACGCTGTTTCAAGAAATCAGATGCTTACAAGCTTTTAAAAGAAGCCCCATTATGACAGAGTTACTTATGGAGAGATGATTGAGTGACTCAGCGAAGTGAACTTTTCCCTTCCTGGCTCCCTGCTCTCCAGCTCCTCCCTGGTGACTCCATTCACTTTAGAAAATAAATAGCATGTGGTGCCTTCCCCATGTTTTGGGTTTCATCTTTGTTGTGGGCAGTCACTCATACTTTTTAATTGAAGCTTTTTTCTTTCTGTCTTTATCCACCTCCTGCTTAATCTAGGCCCTTAGTGATTTCATAGCATATACTTTTCAGAGGTACACATCATTAGCACCGGAATCTTGACCCTCACAATAACCGCCTTCCACTCATATTTGAGCCAGTTAAACCTTTATTGTTTCTCTAATAGTGTATGTCTTGAGATTTGAGCTATGACAGTCCATTTGCCAATATCTGCTTACCCAGAGTTCATTCATTTTAGTTGATTCCCAGGATAACATGAACTGTGTCGTGTCTTCTTGAATTTATGTTCAAAGCATGAACAACTGACTTTGTTGTGGGAGACTCCGACTTTCTGACCAAATTTATGTGCTTACACCAATACTTGCACAATCTGACACCCAAGATTATTTGATAAACCTACATGATCAGTGTGGCACACATAGAGTATAGGGAATAGGAACAGGTGAAAAAAAAAGTCCTTGCTTCCATGGTGATGGCCGCTCTCCAATGTTCACTGAGTTTCCCCAGTGGTTGTCATTAGTGCTGTGTGTTCGACACAGGCCCGAGGCTGCCGCTTTTCCAAGGGCTGTTGTAAAATAATAAATGTGACGTTGAAGGACATGTCCTCCACATGACTTCCCTCCCTCTCTTTCTCTCTCTGTCTTTCTTTTCCTTCCTAGTTGCAGTCTTAATACCAGCTCCTTTTATGCTTTTAATTAACCATATGGCCCAGAATCAGCGCAGCAACAGCCATGCAGCTCTTTGTCACTGGATGGCCAGCTGAAGTGAGCTCTTTCATATTTGTTTACTGCGAGGGCCCTGAAAATGAATGGAAGCTGCAACTGGACTTCCATCCCCCCTTGGAGGCGCCTCACGTTAGCCCCGGACATAGTAATGCAAAGGGACTTTGATGGTTGATGTCACAGATTGAATTATGGAAAAGCTATTAGCTTGGTCAAGAGTCCTCATTTGTTAAATTAAAAGTGGAAATGACATGAGTCTTCAGTGAATTAAAGTTGCAAAGAAAATGGATTCCACTCCCTGTTAAAGGGCAGACATACCAAACGAAATATTGTGGAGGGAGAAGAAAAATAGAGATTTGCTGTTTGTTTAGTAACCACGCCCCCAGTTCTTTTCTATAATGTATTTATGTTTTATAATTTATTGGTATGGGGTTATGATTTTCATTTGTAAACGCACTCCCCTACCACTGGTCCACTCCAAAAAGTGGAACTGCCTCTTTGTAGTACAAGGGCAGAAACCTTTTAAGCCACTTCAGGTGAGATCGAGGTGAAAAGGATGATTTAAAACACAGATGAGTTAAATTCAGTGGTCACTGCACCCTGAGGAGAGGACAACTGAGCTGTCATCTTTGGTCCAGTTGGCAGGCTCAGCTCAAATCCAGTTCATCAATTATGAGACCACAGTGAGGAGCCAATAATATAGCTTGCTTTCACAGACTTACAAGTATAGGTATTGGTGTATGTGATTATATACATGTATGTACTTATATATACACATATTGGTGTGTGAGGTGGCAACCCTAATGCCTCCAAATAATAATCAGTACTTTGCTACTGACTAAGTCCTTTTTGTCATTCTATCTTAAAGAAAACACTTTCAGGTCTTTTTCCTTGATTTATTTTTCAACTTCTATTTAAGTCCAAAGTAAACATAAAGACTACAAGGAGCTCAGAATATCTAATAGCACACAGTGTAAGTCATTCTGTGGTATAATCGTCAGCCCCAAGCTCTCACTCTTGAAAACCAACATCAACTTGCTCTGAAATAGGATTTGTGTTTCCTGGGTTATTAAAACCAGTGAACCACCATGCCTTTGAGAGTTAAACACATTTTCCAGCAATGTGAGAGATGGAACACCAGGGTTTCCCGGCACCCAACAAGAACTTTTACTTTGCAGGGCCATGCAGTCAAAGTTGGGAATACTGTTTCTTCTCTTGAGCAAAGAACACAGGTGAAATGGTGTCTTGTGACCAACATATCTTGTGTTTCACTTTAATGGATCACTGTAGAGTTCTTGAAAATGTATACATATCTTACATATTGTTGGAATGTATGCCTCACTGAGGGAGACCATTGTTGGGACTAAGCCTTAACGTGAGCCTGGCCTTGTAACATGTCTCCAATTAAAGTATGAAAATGGCTATCGTAAAATAATTAATGATCATTAACCCTCCCGCTGCCCTAAGGGGTCAGGACGACCCGGGGCTCTCGAGTGGCAGTAGCAGTAGTAGTAGTAGTAGTAGTAGTAGTAGTGGTCAATCAATCAATCAATCAATTTTATTTATAAAGCCCAATATCACAAATCACAATTTGCCTCACAGGGCTTTACAGCATACGACATCCCTCTGTCCTTATGACCCTCGCAGCGGAAAGGAAA
>NC_065507.1:43002046-43003554 GCF_006386435.1 Epinephelus moara | reverse complement strand
ACCGGACGGCAAGCCCTCTGTGATCCTGTGTTACAACGCCAACAAAGGCGGCGTGGACAACCTAGATAAGGTGATTGGTACGTACAGCTGCCGGAGGATGACCGCTCGCTGGCCCATGGCCGTGTTCCACAACATGCTCGACGTGTCCTCCTACAACGCGTTTGTGATATGGAGAGAGGTCAACCCCGACTGGATGCCCGGCAAGCGGAACAGGCGGAGAGTGGTCCTGGAGGAGCTGGGCAAGGCACTTGTCGCCCCGCTCATACAACGTTGGAAACGCATGCCCCGTGCAGAGGCGGTGGCTGCTCTCGTGAAAGCTGTTCACGTTGTTAGTGGGACACGACCCCGTGGCCCGGATGGTGATACGGAGGAGGAGGCGGCCCCGGCGCGGCCTGAGCCTGGGCCTGCTAAGAGGAAGAGGTGTCGATTGTGTCCACCCAGGACAGATTGTAAAACGTCCATGGTGTGCTGCCGGTGTAAGACGTATGTGTGTAGACGCTGCGCTCTCACATACTGTCCCGCGTGAGCAGCCTAAGTGGCAGTGGGTTCTAGCCCACGTCACGTGATGCGACGACGGACGGCTGGCCGAATGGTGTACTACACTCGGCACATGAATATGCACATAGCACAGAAGGCTAAAGGGTAGCGGGTTGGGTTGGAACGGTATACCTTGTGTTATACTTACCAAACGAATATATATATAAATAAATAAATAAATAAATAAATGAACAAATGTATCGACACATGGACTTGCATTGAGAAGTTGTTTATTACCGCACGCACACAACATATGTGTGCTATGCGCAGTGCTACGCAACACCCACCCTCCCTGCCAGGACACACACACACACACACACACACACACATACACACACATATATATATAAAAAACAGCCATGACACCTTTGGCAATCCTTTGTAACCAATAGCACAGAAGGCAAAGTGGTAGCGGGTTGGGACAGTATACATTGTGCTATAATCACTGAATGCATAAATGTATTCTCAAACACACACACACACACACACACACACACACACACACACACACACACACACACACACACCACCCAGGCCAGGCCAGGCCAGGCCAGGCTGGGGTTAGTTGTGTACAATAACTGTCCACGCGTTTCCTGGTGCAGCATGAGTCCTTTTAGGTGCTTTAGCATTGCCATGCCTGGCTATCCTAGTATTAGGCTTAGCAGAACCTCTCTTAGCTCCTGGTCTGGTCCCTGTGCACTTTGCACCATTGGGCCGTCTGCAGGTAGTTGTTGACGTCACATGCTTATGGGATGCCCCTGGTTTGCAGTTCAACAGAACATCCACTACACCACCAGCACCCACTCTCCATATATCCTTTGGCTTGCGTGCTGCTGCTGCTGCTGCTGCTGCTGCACGCTTGGCCGTAGTAGCCTTTGGCTTGCGTGCTGCTGTTGTTGCTGTTGCTGCTGCTGCTGCACGCTTGGCCGTAGTAGCCTTTGGCTTGCGTGCTGCTGCTGCTGCTGCTGTTG
>NC_065507.1:42993256-43001835 GCF_006386435.1 Epinephelus moara | reverse complement strand
GCTGCTGCGCGCTTGGCCACGATGGCCCTTTGGGTGATAGACATCACGTCCCACGCCTTGGTGTCGACAATGCCCCTACCAACCGGTCCGGACACGCTGCTGGCCCCCATGACTGGGAGAACGCGCCCCTTGTTACACGCGTCACTGTCCGTCAGTCGGCGTACATGATCAGTCGAAGGGACGATTGCAAGCGACCATCCACTCTGCAAAGTGTTACATACATGTGTACAATACGGGTCCATGGTGCGGCACACTTGTTGTGTTGCCTATGATAGTGTAATGGTGTAGCTGATACGTTAGTGATCAGATGCTAGAGATGCATTGGTGCCTTGATGTACGGGTTCATGGCAAGCGGGTGGTTACCCGCGTGGTACCGCTGTGAGGGGTCCTAAGGATAGAGGGATGTTGTATGCTGTAAAGCCCTGTGAGGCAAATTGTGATTTGTGATATTGAGCTTTATAAATAAAAGTGATTGATTGATTGATTGATTGATTGATTGATACATACACATCAATAGGGGCAGTGGGCAGCGTCGGCCAATCATACTGGGTTCAACGTCTTGACAACGGGCAGATTGACTGCTATGAACTGTACCACTGTTCAGAGAGGCAGTGGGAGGGTTAATAGTAATTATTAATAATGTTAAATAATGTGTAATGTGACATAATTTACATTAAATCACCACGTGGGACACACCAAACTATCAATTTGGAATTCTGAGTAATAATTAAATAAATAACCATAACCAAAATTACCATATTAATAGTAAAGGCTGAAGGATTTCGGAGTTCTTGACATAGCAGAGGTTGACTATTCATTCACTCTTGTGCAATATTAAACAGACAACAGATATAATTCCAAATATATTTATTCATAAAGAAAGCAAAGCAAAAAAACCACACAACTTCTAACTATGTAACTCTATACAAGCATGGGTGTGTATAAGTGTGTGTGTGTGTGTGTGTGTGTGTGCGAGAGAGAGAGAGAGAGAGAGAGAGAGAGAGAGAGAAAGAGAGAGAGAAAGGCGTGTGAAACAAAGGGGCCGTTTGGCCTACAAACAAAATGTCTGACAACAGAGAACTACATGATGGCCAAATCAAAGCTGGCTTCAGATCGGGGGAGGTCTGCTTGACCGTGTGATCATCAAAAGAAGTGGGAACTTCAAGCTGCCTCTTTGAGTGTAGCTATGTTGAAAGCCAATTCATGAGTGACTATGTGTATGCGATTTGTGTTGCAAAGGGTGTGGGTTAGTACAGAGGATCTTAAACTGATGTTTAATTAACCAATAACCTAACTGCATGCAATCACAACAATAGCTCATTAAACAGCATTAAAGCACAATTGACAAAGTTAAACAGTCTTGCTTAGCCTGTACGACTGTAGTCATGCTATGCCCAGTTGTTACATTACCAATCCTTGAATGGATGGAGGGAAGAGTTGCTTTATAGCGTGTTGCTGTTGTTAGCCGGCAGAGGAAGGCCAGAAAGAGCTGTGGTTCCAGGTGCAGTCTGTTCTGTGTCCATGTTCTGAAGGTGCAGATCCGAGGAAGCCGGTTGCTCTGGGTCCTTGCAGAGTTAGACATTGAGATGCTAACTCAACGTGGTTCTCCTTATTGCTTGAAAGTTAGTTGCAAACCTTGTGTTTGGCACACTAACTTCTCTGGTCTCCAGGTTTTGCTCCTGCTGTGAGCAATGGCAAGAGAGTCTTAGAAGGCGCATCGGTAGCGTAGTGGATAGTGCCAGCGCCCCATGTACAGAGGCATCACCTCGCTGCAGCGGCTGTGGGTTCGAATCCGGCTCGCGGCCCTTTGCTGCATGTCAGTCCCCACTCTCTCCCTGTCTTCCCATTTCACTCTCTGTCCTGTCAATAAAGGCAAAAAGCCCATAAAAATAATCTTTAATAAAAAAAAAAAAAAAAGAGAGAGTCTTAGGAGCAAGAGCCAGTCAGCGGCTCAAGAGAAAGAGCAGCAAGAGTCTGTAGAGCAAGTGCTCCCTGCGATGGTTCAGGGGCAAGAGCAGGAGTCTGAACGGGTCAGCGGCTCAGGAGAAAGAGAACAGAGAGAGAGAAAAGAGCAGAACTTCTCCTACAGTTTGCCTGGTGACATCACAGAGTCACATGTCACTGTGAAAGTACTGTTCAATCAAGTTTGACGACTGGTCTCTCACTCAGGTGTGACAATGATCCTGAGGAGATGAGTCCCAAATGGCTGTCTTTTTTTTTGAAGAACAAAGAACCTTTACATGTCCTGTTTAGATCTGCACAAGTAACAAATTATCTGTGGTCCAGTGAATCCCGATTGTTGGGATTGAAAAGCAGATTTAAGAGGACATGCTTAGTGAAAACTGCAGTAATGAAAACACACCATCAGAGCTATTGGTTAGTTAACTTGACCTGTTTGTTAAATGCTTTATCTTCTGTTTGCACTGACAAATGAACAGGCCCAGGGAAGAGAAGACAAGGGCACTCTGGAGTTCGTCAAAGGGATATGTATCACTATCTGGATTTTCTGTTCAGTGGCAAACAACTTCAGCAGGTTGCACACCTTCCACAATAGGGGTGGGGGGTATTTGTTTATTGTCAAAGCATTCTATACATGCTAATCTTTGCCCCCCATAGGATAGGAAAGTAACAGCAGCAGTAGTTGACCTGTGGATGTGGATATGGATGCGTATGCGTCACCTATTGAGAAAACAATACAAAGGTTGCTGTGATTTCAACACTTACACCATCTGCAGGCAGTGAGAGTTAAAGCTGCAGGATTTATTTATATTTGTGTCGTCATTTTCTTTGTTTTAGGTTTCATGTTTGAAACATGCACGTCAGTGAAAAATCAGCTAAATTAAATACATTGATAAGGGATCAAAAACAAATGATCATTATAATTCAAAATTGATGCTTATTACTTTTTCATAGAAGTACAGTTCGACTCGTGGCTTTATTATATACTAGGGCCATCCGTGTTAAGGTTTTAGTAGCGATGCGCTTAAGGTCTAATCATAATGATTTTTTAAAAATTGCATTTATCTCGTGCTGCTATTTTTGTCCCTTCGCATGTCCTGACACATTATTTTTATTTTTACTATTTTTTTTGTACTACTGCCAAATTGGAGCTGCTAAACAGATTTTCACAGTGATATTGTCTGACAATGTTAATGGTGACAATAAAGTATTCTTATTCTTATTCTTATCTTATCCTTGTCATGCCGCTGCAGTGGCTCTCTGGTTTCTGCTGCAGCAGTGGTGGAAAATAAGACACCACTGCACTTTTTGAATGGCTCATTTCACTTTCAAAACTCCCAAGAGGTTCAGTTGACAAGTCAAAAGTAATATGCACCTGCGGAGAAAAAACTATTACTGTCTGTCAAAGCCACCACTGCTGTTTGTCAGTGAAAAAAGTATGCCAGTTTTACCCTCGGCAGCAGAACACCATGTAAGTCTGTATTGTTTAGTCCACTCATGGAACGCAAGCCGGTTTCAGTAGGAGGATCATTGCTGTGAATTTGTATTTCCCTGTCGGAGTTTCTCCAGGAGTTGCAGTCTTGAAAGACTTAAGTTTGACGCTGCTAACCCCAGCTGACTAATTGACTGACTGACTGGTCAGAGGTACCGTGAGTACCAGGTGTCCATATTATAAATAATTTCCTGTCATTTAACTGTGAATAGAGTGGCTATTTTGTATTTTGAATTCCTTATTTGTTTTGTAGGGATCCGCTGTAAAACTCAGAGCAAAGTTCTGAGTTGTATTTTCTTTTGGTGATTAAAAACTGGACTAAGACTGAACTGTGAAGCATAGTCAGGAAAACAAAAAACTGACTCAGTGGACTGAACTCTTGAGATTGAGAACTATTGAAATTCAGCAATTAATTGCAATTAATAGCTGAATTATATACACACACATATCCCAAAGTCAAAAATTAATTTTTATTCCCAAATGTATGGACCACAATGAACATTAAACAGTTCTGTAGACAGAACTAAAAAGCATTGCATAACCAATGCTTATGTAAATGATTAAAATCACTCACTTTTCTAATTAAAATATTCAGGGACAAAATCTACCAAATCTTTTCTTTACCCACATAGGACAAATTGCAATTCTTTATATCCATAAAGGGGGTATAAAGGGTTAAAGGGTTTTTTTGGGGAGTTTTTCCCTTATCTGCTGTGAGGGTCCAAAGGACAGAGGGGTGTCATATGCTGTAAAGCCCTCTGAGGCAAATTGTTATTTGTGATATTGGGCTTTATAAATAAAAGTGATTGATTGATATTCTGTAAACCATGAAAACTGTCCAGCGTCACTGGTAACTACAGCGTATCCCAACTTCCCACACTCAAAAAAGCACCCAGAGAAAAAGAACTACAGTAGTCTGTGACATTATGTTTTTGTATGTGGAACCATTTTTTAATCAGCCATAGTGTCTTTTTCTGCTTATGCTAACAATCCATTTCTGTTCTAATTTATTCCACATAAACCAAAAATATAAAACACAAAGTACAAAGTTCTGTGCCAGAAATAAGATTTCATGTGAGTGGAATTGCAATATTTTTTTTGGCTGACAATACAGAGTAACAAAATGGAAAAAGTCCAGTTCTGCATCAGTTTCTTTGTCTTTTTAGTGAGTGTAGACAGAGATGGGTGTGTCGCCTCCACAGCAGTGTGGTTTCCAGAGGTCAGTGTTAAGTACCCCTTTGGGAGTGTATGACACCACTGTGAGCCTTATAACCCTTAGCCCATGTCATGACTGATCTGCTATGACCCAAACTGCCGTCTGCGGTCATTTTGACTTGCCCAGCACACTTCACTACAAGCTGATTGGCTGTAGAAAAAGGTAGCATGCGTTATGTTATAAAACCTGCCGCCAGCGATTTGACTAGCTGAGTTGCAGGTGACACCATCAGGCAGCTTTAGTTGAGCTCAGACCAGCCAGTTCACACTGCTGAAACATTTCTCTGCAACATTCTCAGCGTGTGGCATTTCCAGTCGCCTCCCCGTCAACACTACTAAATTTGGGCTACATTTAAACTCTTATGTCTATTTTGCAATCAATGACAGTGCTTTTTGTGGTTGCTGTTGAATGGTGGTGGGGTGTGGCTGCAAGTCACTCATCAGGATGAGGAAATCATCTCACCAGTCTGTAACTCTCTTCCTGCTGACTTTTAGCTAGCTGGCCAGGTCGAGGTTTTCAAACATTAACATCAGTAAACATAGAGAAAAAGATGGAGAAGATGGGCATCAACAGAGCTAGCATCCTGCTAGCCATTGTACAGCCATTGGAAAATAAGCTGAATGACCTCAGTGCCTGTCTCCTGAAAATAAATAAATGTTGTTGAAAAACATACTTGAATTAAATAAAAAACCTATTTATTTATTGAACAATATTGACTCACTGAGATATTTACGTTTCTGTGTATTAAGGTATTTATCGCCTCATTTATTTATTTCAGGATTTATTTCATAACTATATTTATTTATTTTTTATTTAATATTGACTTAAATGGCATTCCATATTGGTGGGGATCAGACAGTTCATTAAGCTTAGTTAAAAATAAAATGAAAAGGTGAGAGAGACAGCAGCAGTGAGATGATAATAACTGTATTAGGATGTGGAAATATAAGTCATAATTAAATATGCCAATGTGAAATCAAATTGATGCTTTGAAGGCACAGCAATTGCATTGCCAATGAATATTAGGTTAGGAAATACAACATTTGCCCAATTCAGTGTGACTTGTGGTATAAAACTCATCTCAACTCAACTCAACTCAACTCAACTCAACTCACAGAACTTTATTTTTCCGTTAGGAACTTCATTTGGGGAAAGCGACAGTGCATATTAAAACATACAGAGTCAGTTAAGAACAAATGAATAAGTACAAATGTCAAAAAGGAAGAAACACCAACACACCTACAAGCATACACATACATACATACATACATACATACATACCAAAACTAACTATTCATCAGTCTAATGGATGAGGGCACAAAGCTTGTCATGGCTCTCTTGGTCTTGAAGGCCAGTGACCTATATGTCTGACCTGAGGGTAGGAGACTGCTTCTGGTCTTTTGTTCAAATAGAAATACAGAGACAGATGATTTTGTTGAACAGATACAGATAATGACATCTCTGTACACTTCCACAGAATACACAGTATGTAGAATAATGCCAATAATGTGGGAACAAATTTCAAAAGCGCAAATTCTGCCTGCAAAACAGCTGTGTGCAGTGAGCAACATTTGCTGAGGTAAGCAGAGCAAGCTGATTGGCATGTGAGTTAGTCATGCTAGAATCTCAGAACCCATCAGCTATCGATCTGACGACATTAAACGTCTGGGGGCAATGGCCAGTATTTAAGGCTGATCTGTGTAGCCAGAGGATACTTCCTCTTCCATGCACTGCCCATTTTGGCTCATCTGTATAAGCAGATATCTGCATATGTCATCGGAGATAGTTGATGGCTGCCATATATCCAGAGACCTAAATTCAACAATTCACAAATCCCCATATTCACTTCTTACATAACTTTCTAATGTTTTAAATAATTTCTTAAATGTACCCATATTTTTTGCTTTCTTTCAATTCAGTGTCACAATCATTCCATAACTTCACTCCATACACTGACACACATCTACTTTTCATATTAGTTCTTGCCCATTTCCTTTCAAAAGTGAAATTTCCCCTCAGTGGATAAGTGCTTGTCCTGTTGTGAATAACCCTTGGATACAGTCTGGAAGTGTTTTACAACGTGCTCTATACATTAACTGTAGTGTTTTAAAGTTAATTCAACCTTGTTAACCAGTCTTATAGCTCTTTTTTGCAACAATAAAATACAATTTGTATTAGTTTTGTAGGTATTTCCCCATATCTCTATGCAGTATGTAATGTAAGGAAGAATGCGTGAAAAATACAACATTAATAGTGATTTATGGTCCAAGATGTCCTTAGTTTTATAGAGTATTGCAATAGATTTTGATATTTTTGATTTAATGTAGTTTATGTGGGGTTTCCAGTTTAATTTATGGTCTATCATTACACCCAGGAATTTGCTTTCATACACTCTCTCTATTTCTACTTTGTTAATCTTGATAATTTTTTTTTATTTCCAAACACTATGAATTTTGTCTTATTTAAATTCAGTGACAGTTTGTTTACATCAAACCATTTTTTCAAATTACACAATTCACTTTCGACTATATCCAAAAGCTCATTCAGATCTTTATGTGAACAAAACAAATTAGTGTCATCAGCAAAAATAACAAAATGTAGCAGCTCTGATGCCCTGCAAATATCATTGAAATAGAGAATGAAAAGTTTGGGTCCCAGGACTGACCCTTGGGGTAGCCCACAGGTGACCTTTTGAAGCTCTGAATTTTCAGTGTTAACATTTACATACTGGTACCAGCTATCCAGATAGCTTTTCAACCAGGAATATGCTACACCTCTACTACCATAGGTTTTCAGCTTACTCATTAATATCTTATGATTGATTGTATCAAAAGCTTTTTTGAGGCCGATAAATACCCCCACTCTTTGTTGTCTATTGATGAAGACATTTTTTCAACCAGTTCCATTATAGCCAGTAGGGTTGATCTATTAGCTCGAAATCCATGCTGTTGCTCGCTTAATGCATTGTATTTTTCGACAAAACTATCAAGTCTTTTTACAAATATCTTTTCTAAAATCTTAGAAAATTGAGGAAGTAAAGAAACTGGTCTGTAGTTGGAAAACAAATGTCTGTCTCCATTTTTATAAATGGGAATAACTTGCGCTATCTTCATTTTATCTGGAAAGATGCCTGTTAAGAATATTTGATTGCATATATGTGTGAGGGGTTTGACAGTATATTTGATAGTGTTCTTTACTATTGACATATCAATGGCATTATAATCCGTAGACTTTTTATTTTTAAATTCCTTTACAATGTCCAAAATTTCATTTTCATTTACTCCATTTAAAAACATAGAATTCATATTTTTATCACATCTGTTAATGCCTTTGATGTCACTCAGCTCTGTGATCTCATTAGCTAATTTAGGCCCCACATTTACAAAATATTTGATGAATTCATCATCTCTTTTTGTTTATATTTACATCATGTTTTTTAGTGCAGTAACTAGGATAGTCTTTGTTCTTACCACCTTTTCTAATTAGGCTTTTGATTATCTTCCATGTTTCTTGAATATTGCTTTTATTTTTCTCCAGCAGTTTCCTATAATATTCCTTCTTATTGTTTCTCAGAATACATACCAATTTATTTTTATATCTCTTGTATTTAATTCCATCCTCTTCTGTTCTGCTATTAATAAATCTCCTATATAATGCGTTTTTCTTTTTGCATGCATTCTGCAGCCCTTTTGTAATCCATGGTTTGTCTTCATAATTAGGGCCCGAGCGACGACGAAGTCGTCCGTGAGGACCCTATTGTAATCGCGCTGTTTATTATTAGGGCCCGAGCAGGTCTCGACCTGCGAGGTCCCTATTGTTTTTCGAATGATTATTAGGGCCCGAGCAGGTCTCGACCCGCGAGGTCCCTATTGTTTTTCGAATTATTATTATTATTAGGGCCCGAGCGACGAC
>NC_065507.1:42991337-42992436 GCF_006386435.1 Epinephelus moara | reverse complement strand
ACTTTTTGGAAAAATACATACGTGGGTTGGGTGCCTACCTGTATACTGGAAATGTAAGTAAGAGATAACGTTTATTTTTTAATTTATTACAGCTGACAAGACATCTAGGTGCACGCCCCCCGATGGCAGCATGCCCCGACGCGCGTGGACTGCGAGGGCCCGTTCATCGCTCCTTGCAGCTTTAATTTTTTTTTTCCTTTGTCCCAAATGATCACATTTTTCACTGCCTGAACATACTCCAAAACTCATCAAACTTGGAATATAAGTCACACCTGATGAAAAATTTTATAATCTATTGTCGTCCTGAATTTCCACCACTAGGTGGCGCTATAATCAAGGAAAGTGCGTTTTGGCTCATAACTCCCATATACTTTGTGGCACATTCAAAAACCTTATATCCACGCGTTCAGTGAATTGTGCTGAATCTGGTGATATAGGCCACGCCCATTTTCACCAACCTTTTTTTCCCGCAAATTCGCAAAATGTTGCAAACCTACTTTTTCGAACTCCTCCTAGGGAATTTCACCGATTTGCATGAAACTTTGCACACAGCATCTGTGGACTCTCCTGACAAAAAGTTATTAAAAGAATTTTGATATTCTAAAGAATACTGGCATAGACTGGCCCCTGTAACTCACACATCAAAAATGACCAGCAGGTGGCACTATTTTCAATGCAAAAGCATTTTTGGCCCACAGCTCCCACATAACATGTCGCACGTTTTGAAACCTTATATCTCAGTGTTCCCTGAATTCAGCTGAATTGTGTGATGTAAGGCACGCCCACTTTTGCATTAAATTTCCATTCGCAAAATCGCGAACAATGAAAAACCTACTATTTCGAACTCCTCCTAGGCGATTTGACTGATTTACACCAAACTTTGCATGAAGCATCTGTGGACCGTCCTGACAAAAAGTTATTAAAAGAATTTTGATAGTCCAAAAAACGCCCAAACGCAGGCTTATGTAACGCCCAGAGACGTACAAAAAAGCCTCTTGGAGGCATGCTCTAAACCCAACAGGAAGTCGGCCATTTTGAATTTACTGTGCAATTTTGGTGCATTTTTGGCCATTTCCAGGGGTCCTAAATGAACAAACTA
>NC_065507.1:42987526-42990446 GCF_006386435.1 Epinephelus moara | reverse complement strand
CATCAAACACGATGTTGTTTTGAAGGAACAAGGGATGCTTGAAAACTCACCAAACCTGGCATACACATCACAGGTCGCAAGTCCTGTTGTCTGATGTGATTTTTGTGCTTTGATGCACCAAGATGGCTCAACAGCGCCCCCTAGAATATTTCAATTAAGCAGCCCCCAAAGCTGGTTTGCCCTGCATGTATGAAACTTGGTAGTCACCTGTAACACTCTATTACGTACAAAAAAGCCTCCTGGAGCCATGCTCCAAACCCAACAGGAAGTCGGCCATTTTGAATTGACTTTTGCCACTTTTGTGCATTTTTGCCCATTTCCAGGGCTTGTAAATTAACAAACTTGTCCTACAGATTTGATCAGATTGGCTCCAAACTTGGTGTATGTAAGCGTGACTATGTTGTGACCAAAAGCTGTCACAGGATTTGCCCAATGTTGAATGGCGCGCCCGCTGCTGAGGGTTGAGTCTTGAGGTCTCGCCATGAAAAACGAAATTGCTGTAGCTTTGGCATAAATGGTCCTGTCTCCACCAAACTTCACATGATTCATATTAGTCCCGCCCTGAACACATTCTCATTACCATATTTCCTGATAATCATAGCACCACCTAGTGTCGAAAGGAAGTACTTCTTATCAGACACTTATCTTTGGATTAACCTGAAATTTCAATGCGATCGTCTATATTTGATGTTCACAAACATGACACATCATTAGTGTCTACGTGTGCTGCAGAGGGTTTAATTTTGATGTCTCGCCATGAAACAGGAAATTGCTGTAAATTTGGAGTAAATGGTCCGTTGTCCACCAAACTTGACATGATTGATATTTGTCCCACCCTGAACACATTTATATGACAATATTCCGTGATAGTCATAGCGCCACCTACTGGTGAAAGGAAGTACTTCTTACCAGACATTTATCTTTGGATTCAGTTGAAATTTCAGTGCTGTGGTCTATATTTGATGTACACAAACGTGTCATATCATTAGTGTCTACGCGCGCTGCAGAGGGTTTACTTTTGATGTCTCACCATGAAACAGGAAATTGCTATAAATTTGGAGTAAATGGGCCGTTGTCCACCAAACTTGACATGATTCATATTTGTCCCACCCTGAAAACATTTATATGACCATATTTCCTGATACTCATAGTTTTAGCTAGTGGTGACAGGAAGTAGGTCTCAAACACTTATCTTTTGATTTATCTGAAAGTTAAATGCTGTGGTGTATATTTGATGTACAAAAACATGATGTATAATTTGTGCTCTCTCCAACTCCCTCTAGTGGAAAGAGGAAGTGACACAAAATGTGAAATATGTCATTCCAGCACTGTATCAAGGATATGCGGAGTCACTCCTGCATGCGATATCTAACTTTGACAGAAATGAACTGACGTGTCAGAAGGCGTCCTGCCAGCTCCCCCGAGTTGCGTGAAGGTGCGAGGGCCCGTTCATTGCGGCTTGCAGCTTTAATTATTATGATTATTCTTCTTTTGCGCATATAATCCCCAATTTGGCCCCTTTCCCAAATTCAAAAACTCACCAAATATGGCACACGCGTTTGGTCTGGCGAAAAATTTTATAATCTATTGTCGTCCTGAATTTCCACCACTAGGTGCCGCTATAATCAAGGACAGTGCGTTTTGGGTCATAACTCCCATATACTTTGTGGCACATTCAAAAACCTTGTATCCACGCCTTCAGTGAATTGTGCTGAATCTCGTGATATAGGCCACACCCATTTCCGCCTATAGTTTTTATTCCGCAAATTCGCAAAATGTCTCAAACCTACTTTTTTGAACTCCTCCTAGGCAATTTCACCGATTTGCACGAAACTTTGCACACAGCATCTGTGGACTCTTCTGACCAATAGTTATTAAAAGAAGCATCTGTGGACTCTTCTGACCAATAGTTATTAAAAGAATTTTGATATTACAAAGAATACTGACGTTATTAAGTAGCAGCTTCCTGCAGATTTGGTACAAAACAGGAAGTGTTGCATATCTCCACAATGGTGTGCTGGAATAACATGAAACTCAATTTACTACTTCCCCATGAGCCCCTGAGGCTCTGTGCAAAATGTCAGGCGATGATCACAAGGTGACGCTCTTTAAATTGAAGTATTTTATATCTCCACATCGGTTGCTCGGATTAACACGAAACTTAGAACAATTATTGTCAATGCCCTCCTGGGGATATCTGACAAAGGAGTTACCGATCTGCCACTAGGTGGCGCTGCGGTGGCAGTCTAAGTTAATATTTGGCACTGTGCCAACACCATAACACTTATGGAAATGAAATTGATAGGGGTGGTAAAGACTGGCCCCTGTAACTCACACACCAAAAATGACCAGCAGGTGGCACTTTTTTCAATGCAAAAGCGTTTTTGGCCCACAACTCCCACATAACATGTCGCACGTTTTGAAACTTTATATCTCAGTGTTCCCTGAATTCAGCTGAATTGTGTGAGGCACGCCCACTTTTGCATTAAATTTCCATTTGCAAAATTGCGAACAACCAGAAACCTACTTTTTCAAACTCCTCCTAAGCGATTTGACTGATTTGCACCAAACTTTGCATGAAGCATCTGTGGACCCTCCTGACAAAAAGTTATTAAAAGAATTTTGTTTGTCCAAAAAACGCCCAAAAAATATAAAACAACAAATTCCTGCACATTGTTTTCAAAACAGACAGTCTTTCATATCTTGACCAAATACAGTCGGATTACACAACACTTTTGCTAATTGTGTTCCATGGCCTGATGAGGGTTTGTGCAAAATTCGGTGCAAATCGGCCAATAGGTGGCGCTCTGGTGGCAGTCTAATTAGTGTGAATGGAAGTAAATTGGAAAATCTTCAAATCCTCTTCAAAACTCATCGACTTTCAACCTCTTCTTGTCCCTCATACTTTGAGCTAGAGACA
>NC_065507.1:42982162-42985378 GCF_006386435.1 Epinephelus moara | reverse complement strand
CATGGTGATCTACCCCGATAAGAACTGAACCGGCTTTGTGAGACCGAAAACCCAGGGTTAACCCTGAAGTTACCTCGCTAAGACATTAATCCTGCTTCGTGATACAGGCCCCAGGTGATCTTTGGCTGCTCCTGACGCTACCGTCATAAAAACAAGAGACGCACATGCGCAGTTGCGCACTCTCAGCTGATCGTAAACAGATAAGATGGCGACAAGACGCAACTTCAGTGTTCATTTAAAGCTAGACGTTTTGAAATATTCCAAACAAATGTCGGGGGAATATGCCGCAGAGCATATGACACCTGGTATGCAGAGGACGGCAACAAGACCTTCACAAAAGGAGGCAACATGAGAGCAGCTGACAAATGCAAGATAACGGCTTACCGCCTACAGGTCCAGTAATTTCCTCTTTCGTTGGTGTCATGACTGCCCAGTACCTGAACAACTGAGCCGTGGCGGAACACAGGTAGGCCTATGTGGCGTGTCAGAGGAGAAACGAGCCGTTAACATTTCTCTTTGTGTTAGGTAACGTTAACGGCGTTAGGCTGACCAAATGTCCACTTTTCATGTCCCGTCCGGGGCGTCTGGGTTTTTTTTATAAACTGATAATGTGTGTGTTAGAGTGCGGCACGGCTGCATATTTCTGTTCGAACCCGAACCGAGCCCGACACTATTTATAACCAAAGCACTGAGTTTGTGCCACACAGTCGTTACGGCTGAATTATTAATAAATGGTTGTGTGTTGACGTTCACCACGCTATCCCGACGTGCTTCAGGTAACTTATAATTTGTGGTTTATTAGCGTTATAAGCGTTCAGCCTCTAATGTGTGTATAGCGCATCTCACTCGGTTAGCACTTGGCTAACTCCCGGGAGCATTCTCGGTGGTCGATGTTAGCCGAGACATGCCGGTGGTTGCTGAGCTAATGTGGACTAATGTTTGACTTCGTGGTCTGTTGTAGAGCATTGTGTTGTGTTTCGTGCACGTGCATGTGTACGGGGGTTGCCGTGTGTTTGTATATCTATTATTGTTCAATAAACGTGCATTTATCTCGGGATGTCTTGAAATTTTCTTCGCCCCTTCTTCGTCCTGCAATGAATGAGTGCACCGGCTTTCTACTGCGCCACAGCGCCACTTTAGCGGTTGGGAGGTGTATTGCACATTGGTAGTAAGTGTGAAATCTGTGACTATGCGGTTAGTACATTACATGTTTGATTTGAACGTTTATGGAGACGTGAATCGGTCGAGACCGGGAACCCCCAAACGAAAAACGGGGTTCGTTTTCAAGACGTTCATGCAATGAACGTATTAGTCCAAGGCTAGTGCAGTATGTAAACACAGGCCGTGTCTTCACATGTCCGCGCTGCCGTCTCGAGACTGCTTCGCGCATGCTCCCAGAGCGCTGGGCTTTCTGGGAGATGTAGTCAATGTGGTTGCTTTGGGTCTTCTGTGTTGTGTTTGACATTGTTAAATATGTAAATAATGTGTAGGTAGATTCATGTTATATGTATGGCAACAGTCTTGTTTAGAATGATAGCTGATGGAGAAAATATTAACCAGCTTAAAGACTTATGTTCTATTTATTGTGTGGCAAGTGGAAACAGCTGGCATATGACGCCTGCTTAGGGTGTGTAACCATCTTTATCTATGGAAGCCCATTTTCGCCAGTAATGGAAAAAAAGAAATTGCTATTCCTAATCAAAATTGTGAGATAAAAAGTCATTATTACGAATGTAGCCTAGTTTTAAAATTAATTTGTGGCATGTTGTCTTGTAAGGTGTGTGGCATCACGGTGGCTGCAGATGGGACAGAGGATGAGATGATTCGCTGTTTCAAGACAGGGAAAATTAGTACACTGTGCTGTAGTCAATAGTAAATATTGGTGATTTACAAAAACACCAAAAACTATTTTTACTGTTAATGTAAACGTTGTTACTATAAATAATACAGTACTTTCTTTGTAGTACTATATAGAAAATATTCATTTTTACTGTAAAGACAGGTTTATATAAATATTTCTGCTGTTTAAATTTAAAAAAAATACAGTATTAGTATTTTCAAATTTGGCTGTGATTTTTTTTTTTTTTTTTTTTTTTTTTTTTAATTGAAAGCCTCCTTCAAATAGTAGCCTGCCCCTACTTGTAGCCTGGTCCCAAACTATTATTTTGTTAATAGTGGCCCCAGCTACTATTTGAGGAAATCTGTATGTATGTAACATACAGTACTATTTGAGGAAATCTGTATGTATGTAACATACAGTCACTGGCCACTTTGTGTACACCTGTGTAACCTAATGCAATCCAGTAAAACGACTATACCATGATTTTTTCCCTGAAGCTTATAAATTTTCGGTTATTGTTGACATCGTCTAGAAAGTGGTGATTCTACTTTGTTTATTATTGGGGTCATAGTGAATGGTGGTGGTGTACTGAGGTGGCCTCCTAATTTTGTCTAATTGAGGGGGACAAAATATTAGGAACACTTTTAAATATATTGCAGTCCAGTAAACCAACACCACCCACTACGATATCTGCTTGCAGCTTTAATTATTCTTGTAACTTCCTTTTTTTTCAGGACAATGTTTCCCGTAGAGTTTTGTAAATATAGCCAGAAATGCACTGTAGGCGATATTAGGGTCCTCAACATAAACCTCTTTCCAGTCCTGTTTCTTAAGATCTTCCTTCAGTGCATTAATAGCAGCCTGTGTTCTGTAACGCAACATTTTACATGATTTATTTTCGGGTTTTGTCACATAATCATTTTGTAGGGCAGCAAAAATGGGTAAGTGATCGCTTATATCATTAATTAACAAACCACTCAGTAGCCTTCTGTCAATGGTATTTGTAAATATGTTGTCTATTAATGTTGAACTCTCTTTAGTTATTCTACTGGGTTTGGTAATCATGGGATATAAGCTCATGCTAAACATTTCATCAATAAAGTCAACTATCTTTTTGTTTCTATTAGGATTCAGCAACCAGAACATGTATTATTCTGAATATTTCATACATCAACGTTTGTGTCAGAGCAAAATGTATTTTCTCATCTTGTGCTGCTAACGTGGATGTATTGTTTTTAATTTCCCTTGCTTAGCTCCTTACATGCAAAGCACTTATAATGTTTTATTTACACAATATCACACTCGAGCTCGTGATGTTGTACTGTGATATCGTGACGATATCACAGTACAACATCACGAGCTCGAGTGTGATATTG
>NC_065507.1:42972361-42982107 GCF_006386435.1 Epinephelus moara | reverse complement strand
CTCTCCCTCATCTTCCTCTGATGACCATTCATAGTTCAATTCAAAACTTATTTTAGGAAATAAATCGATATTTTTGGCTGTTTGACAGTGGATGAATTAATTAGCCTACAACGCAACTGCTGACCTAACTGACACTAACCGTCAGTTTTGATTTGATTGTTGATTGCAATCAGCTGTGACGTGGAGTGATACATACACAGTGAAATAACCGTGATGTTGTACTCCAATATCGTCACGATTTTACTGTCTCTCGACCAATCAGATTGCAGGGCCGGAACTAACTGTTGTATAATTATTGTTATATCATTGCTAGATATCATGATGTGTGTAATTTTCATATACTTTCCTCTAAGGTGTTACATTTCTTGAGTTACACTGTTGAAAATCCACACTTCTTGTAAATTGGATTGTGGCTGTCCATTCATTCATGGAACATACACAAATTTAAATCTTGGTATCAAAGGTGCTGTGTAGTTCTTGTCGTTCAAAATTTTGGCCAAAAAGTCACTTTTGGAAGAAAATTTCTTTTTCTGTACAAGAGAATGAGTGAACTGCTCTACAGCACCAAACTTTAATTTGGTATAAGCATGGAATTAGCAGTTTCCTTCTCAATGGTCTCATTTGGTTACAGATCAATCACAAGTAATTTCAGTTTGACATGTTAAGGGACAGTTCAGATATTTTGAAATGGGTTTGTTTGAGATACTTATCCACTGTACAACATACAGTCGATGTCAGTCGGCACACCCCCAGTTTAGAGAAGTAGACTTGAGTCTCACACAGAAGCTAAGCGATGTGGAGGGGTCAGCAATAAAACACATTTCCGCCACCTAAAAAAATCAGTATCATTTTATGTGTATGCTATATTGAGAGTGTTTTCACCTACAGTCAGACAGTGATTTACAATGGGGAACTCAAGTTGTTATATTGCTCTCTTCAAAGACTACATTGAGAAAAAAAAGTGATTTAACATCATTGAACACAGGAGCTGCTGGTCGACCAATGCCTCCACTAGGAATTTTGTTTGTGTTATTGAGTAACTTTGGCGTTTAAAAAGTTTAGTTTGGATTCACGAAAGTCACACAATGACACAAACAAACTAACTGATCAAAGCAGCAGTAGACCAGCAGCTCTTGTGTTCAGCGAACCAAAATTACTGTTCTTGTAAATTGAAGTCTGGTGGCTTTGACAAGGGGAACTTAGGCCAATAATGGCTTCCCCGTCTGTGAGGGCTGTCAAATGGAAAGGTAAAGTGGTGAAAATACTCTCACTATAGCGTATACTTAAACTGCTGTAGACTTTTTTTGCCGCTGCCCCTAATCCACAAAAGTACATTTTCGTAGCTTCTGTGTCAGTACTTCTGCCGCTTCTCCAAACTGGGGGCATGCCAACAGATATCTACTGTATGTAGTACACAGACCATGAATAAATACCCCGTACAACCACACTAAAAGAAATTGGAACTATTCTCTTTAAAGTGTTCAAACAGAACACGGAGCACCTTTGAGACCCCAAACTCTGCAGTATAGTTTTTACTTTGTCTCATCACTGTACTCTTTTTCTTCCTAAAGCAAAGTTAAGCCACCCCCTCAGATTTCCCCGAGCAAGTCCAGTGGTGGAGAGTTTTGTGTGGCCACCATTTTTGCCTCGTCTCGCTCCTGGTTCATCACCAACCCCAACATGAAAAGGGACAAAGGTTAGATTGTGGCCACAGGCCCTTTTGCATTTGCAAATGGATACATCTTGACACATGTTTTACTGCCTACAGTTTCTCCTCAATATTGAGAATGCACTTTTTAATAATCATATGTAGTTTCAGCTTAATCAATAGTTTTATCACTGCCTTATTTTACATCCTCTTCATAGATCAGTCCAGGCAGTCGGTTGTCGACTCGCTGTACATCATCAGTTGCTATGGTAACTTGGTGGAGCATGTTCTGGAGCCCCGGCCAATTAGCACTGCTCAAAAAATTAGTGATGACACACCTTTGGAGCTCAGCACCTGTCCAAGGGCCTGCTGGACTCTGGCCAGGTAACACTGTGTTAACGGCTTCATCCTAGAAAAAGTCCCCCCCCCCGCCCCTCTAATACAGTCAGTCTCATAGCTGATTGGTCTTTTGGAACAGGACTCCACAGTGGAATGAGCTGCAACCACCCTTCAACTCCAACCATCCCCTGGTGTTGGCCTCAGACCTGGTGCAGTACTATCAGTATCTTTGGGCTGGTAAGAACTAAACAACTCTTTCTTTTTGTGTCTTAAAAAGAAAAATAAACTTCAGACCTCTCAAAACAAAGTAATTAGAGTAATACTCAAACTCTATCCCAGAACCCACCTCCTTCCTGCTCACTTCATCAGTCTGAAGTGGCTCAGAGTAGAGGAGAGAGTAACCCAGTTCAAGTTGTGCCTAGTTCACAGGATTATTAACAAATCAGTTCCAAAATATTTGTGGGACTATTTTGTAAGGGTTGGGGACACTCATGGGTATTCCACTAGGGGTAGCTCTACTGATTTCGTGCCTTGGCGTTTTAGGACTTTTATGGGGAAAAATACCTTCCTATACTCAGCAGCAGTCTTGTGGAATGGGTTACCTACAAATATTAAATTAGCCACTTCCTTAGCAAGTTTTAAAACTAAAAAGCTGGATGATGAATAATCTATCCTAACTACAAATCAGCCATGATAGTATGGAGTTTAGCTAATTCATGTATTTTTCATATGCTATTCCTTAATATGTCTTCTCTCTATGCTGTGATGTCTATGTATTGTCTGTCTTATGTATTGGCTGTTGTATTGCAATGTCTTTGTCATATATATGTTGGCTCTTGTACTGTCTTTGTTTCCTGTCCATATATGTTCTATATCCAAAGGACCACAATGGAAACAAGCCTTTGGGCTGTATTGTGTTTTTATCCTTTTGGTTTTACCAATAAAAATTTCAATCAATCAATCAATCAATCAATCACTGGTTTACACAAACAAGAATGTCAATCAATCAATCAATCAATCAATCACTGGTTTACACAAACAAGAATGTTCACAGTATCAAGTTGTGTTCAAATAGGATGCAAAATATCATTTCGGAAAAGTATAAATGCATATGAAGTTAGTGAAAAACAATAGAGGCCAATGCAAATCAAAGCAGTTTGCTTTAGATGCTGATACCAAAAATAACAATGTGGCAAATGGCAGTGTACATTGCTGGTCGATGCTCCGCAATTCATACATGGGGTCACTTAAAGTCAGAGTAGAAACGCAAAGGGCCCTGTTTAAATGATCTGTAGTGCATGGTCTTAAGTGTATGGCCCAAATGCATTTAGGGCATATCCAACTCTTCTTTTTCTAGTTAAACTGCGCATAATCTGGGCACAAAGGTGCAAGGTGCAAATGGGTTATATTTAGTCCTTTAATTATTAATAGGTGTGTTTTGGGTGTGACATAAGTGGTTGATAATTTAACCAATCAGTGTCATGTCCCATTCCTTTAAAAGCCAGGTGCGCCTGTACCTCGCACACTGCTATTTTAATGGCACATTTGGCAAAATGTAGAGACGAGTGTTTCTGTGCTTGTGTGGTAAGTGAAAGCATGCAAGGAACTATGGGAGCATCAGGAATCCACCAAAGGGTCTCCTTATCTGAAGCAGGGTTGAAAAGGACAGGAGGGTGTTGTATGCTGTACGGATTGTAAACTCAAGCCAATTGTCCTGATGGTGGCGCTACAGCAAGCGTCTAAAGTTCAAAACTTTGAAAATTCATAACAAATCAACCATATGTGCTACAACTTCACAACTTTTATCAAACCGTAGCCCCAATACTGAAGAAACTTTTGTACACTTAAACCTATTAAAAAATATGAAGTTCATCACTTCTTAAAACGGTACTGTATACATGCAAATTCTTGCTAAATAAATCTTCAGTGTTCATGAAAAAAATGACAAAATTCTAGAGTCATGGTAGATGATGTGTGGCAAATTTCAGAATTTTATCTCAAAAACTGAATTTTTGACAGCATTTTGAATTTTGCTCGAATGTGAACAATTGGAGTCAATGTAAAAATGGCAATTTTAAACATCAGTTTTTCACTTATTGAGCAAATCAATCATTGTTAGAAACAAATTACCAACATCTACATGCTGTCTAGATGCAATATGTGTATTTTCAGATTTTTGTCTTAATAACTGAATTTTTTACAGTGGTTTCAAATCTGCCTTTCCATGCACGGATAGCTGCTTTCTTGCCAATTAGCTCAGAGCGGTAGATGACCGTCTTAGGTTCCAGAGGTTGCGGATTCGAGTTTCAACTGGTGCAGAATCCACATTGTAATGTAAACATCTTCTTGTGCTTCAGCTTACTGCTTAAAATTGCCTGAGCATGACTCATCACTGTGCAGCATCTTCAAATCTTTTTTCTGCTAGAAAATCTGCCTTCTCATGCTTGAAAATAAACCAAACTTTGCACAAAGATCCAGTGTCAATACTTCAGTGTGAAACCATCTGAGGCTTCTCACTTTGCACATAGCTCAACTAGTTAAACATCAGTTTTTCACTTATGAAGCAAATTAATCATTGTTAAAATAAATTACCAACATCTCCATGCTGTCTAGATGCAATATGTGTATTTTCAGATTTTTGTTTCAATAACTGAATTTTTTACAGTGGTTTGAAATCTGCTTTTCCATGCATGGACAGCTACTAAACCTGCACGTCTGGCTTAGTCAATTTGTGAAGCTACGCATGAATTGTCACTGACTAATTAGCTCAGTGAGATAAAAATTGATTCTTCGTATCAGAAGGTGTGAGTTCAAGCCTCAGCTGATGCAAAAGGCAGATTGTGTTGCTAAATTCCTAGATGTCTTCCAATTCTTCTGCTTGTTGCTCAGAATTGCCTAAAAATGCCCGGACCCGACCCATCGCTGCGCTGCAGCTATAATTGTTTTAGAGTTTCCTCAACTTTTTTTCAGCTTCTTTATATGTAAATACCAAAGATGCTGTGCTTAGGAGTTTCCTTTTTTCTCTCCTTTCATCCTAATACATTATGTTAAATTAAGTAGTATCAGCATTATTTGCAAAAATAAATTGATTCAAAAGGGAGTTTAAATACAAATTGCATCAATGCCACTGGTGTTTTTGCCTGGACTGCATGTACTGTTTTGTTTATTACATGTATGCATCGATATATAGGAAAAGTAAAAGTCTCTGTATGTTTTGGTTGCACGGGCTTACAGAGCCATGTTTTTTTTTCTGTATGTACTACTGTATGCAGTCACTATTCCCTGCTGATTTTCCATGTTGACTGTGTTCAGAGCCACTCATCAGCCTGTTATTGGTGCCACATGCTGAGAAGAGACCTCTCCAGTCAGCAGCCATACTATTTCCTTTCTCAAAGACTTTGGTGAAAGATACTTCCATCATTTCTACTATTTCATATCCTCTAAGCCCTGTCAGAAGGAATCCCTGTTCTTCAGTTTGGTTCTGCACCTTGAATCCATCCTTTGCCGACCACACTACTTGACAGCCTCAGGACATGCAAGCACAATTCTATAAGATGCTGCGCTCAGACCAATTAGCTGACACCCTAAACTCTCTCTAATTCAGTAACAAGTACAGAGCAGTAAGCACTTTAGGTTGCCCTCTGAAAGGCCAATTTGCAAAAGCACAGAGTGCACACGGATGGCCACACACGGAATCAATCCACCCCCTGGAATAGGCTGGCGTTTTGAGCTCCCTCCATAATTATAAACACACAAAATCTGTAATTAGCGCTTGAGGCTGCCCCCGGCAAGTGGTAGCTGTGTTTACCCTAATCTCTCTGCTCGTCTCTGTTGACTTCTGCACTGCTCCAGGTCTAACTGGTAGGATATTTTCTCAAATTAGTGATAATGGTCTCTCCTAGTGTCAGAGCGATAAGGACACGTTAGAGTGACGGGCATGCGTGTCCACCATCCTCTCTGCCAGCATGGGCAGCGGGACTGGCTGCATAATGAAAGAGTCATTGCATTAACATTAACATCCAATTAACAAGAGCCAGATAATACCGCCATGTCTTTTTATTCCCTTAAACCAGCCAAGTGTGAACCAATGCGATGTCACAATGCTATAAACATAATTGTTCAGCCCTCTACCCACTTCTTGTGCTCCTGCCATTTACCCTTCAGGCCAACATCTTCGACACCACCAACACTGACTGAGTTACAGCCCTCTCCTCTGCTGTTTCCTCCTGGGCTTGGCAGCGCAACGGAGAAGTGATCCAGGAGAGAGAGTCAATTTGACCTTAAGATGAATTACAGCACAGCCATACTCCTCTTGTCCAGTTGGGTCTCGCCAAGCATAAAGATCATGCCACTGCAGATGAAACTAAAAAGACACAAAGTTTTCACTTACAGAACAAATTGTGCTGTCTAGGTCTAGTTTAAATTGCCACACAATCACAAGGGAGAATAAGTGGCAAGAGAGGAAATGAGAAAAGAAGATTTTTACTGTTAGACAAGAAACAAGAAAGTTCTGTGAGAGTTAAAGGATGAGGGGAAAAAAAATCTATATACATATCCCCTTCAGGTAATTGTTTAATAAAATAAAGGCGGCACAAGGGGAGGAGATGGCAATGCTTGATTGACAGCCCGTGGTCTCTGGTCTCATGGCTCTATATTGCATGACCCAGGCTGATTAAAAATGCAGTATGCAGGGAAAGGAATTGGAAGGGGAGAGGAAGGGCAGGGGTCAGGCCAGACCGGAGCCTCCAGGACGAGATGATAAAAGGCAGCAGTGGCGCCACTTCATGGTCACTATCTCCACCTGTCCATCTGTAGCAGCTCCTGGCAGCACTCAGCCTTGCAGACGACAGCAGCGTGCAGCACTGCCTTGGAGAGATAAGGAAGAAAGAGACACACATTATACAGTATACTCGAGGAGATGCTGTAGTATGATCTGGCTTAATAAAAGCAGCCTCGAGCCAACAGAATGACTACTCCAATCCCTATAATAACAATGTCTGTACTTTGATGAATGTGAGGTTTTCACAGCCTCATTAACTAAATTAAGACATTTTATTCAGAGTGAGTTTTTCTACATATGATTTTTTTTTTCTTCTGGGTGATATTTACCTAGCTGTCCACAGTATGTTTTCCTCACCTCCACCCCTCGCCCCAGAGTTGCTCTGAAGTGAACAAACCGGTGAATAATTTACCACCTGTATATCTGGCTGGCTTCTTTGAGCCTGGCGATGATGGCAGCAAAAGAGGCTATGCTTTGGCCCTGGCCCTCCCCTCCCTACCTGTCATATAATGTGCTAATTGTGGAGACTGACTGACTGGCTGGCTTGGCTGCTCCCTTGGGACTTTGAGGCCCATGACAGGCCAGCCACAGTTGCCTCGTCAATAGATCTAATTGCTCCGAGAGAGAGGCCAGAGTAAAGGCTTTGGAGCATCAGGCGTTTGGTAAAGAGAAACCATGGCGCCATGACTGGGTCAGTAATCAAAGAGAGGCAGAGAAAGGATGGGGTAAGTGTAGCGCTGGCTGAATGAAGGAACTGTCAGTCAAATACGCCTTGAATGATAGATAATGACTAAGCTATCCCAGTTTGTCAGTATGCCAGCACCTATCTGCCAGAGTACTACTCAAAAGAAGAAAGTGAGTAGAGAGACAGGTGGAGCAGTTGAGAGGGAGCCTAGCAAGTTTGGCAGCCAAGTCTGACAGGTCAAAGCAGTGAGAGGAAAAATGAAATCCTAAAAATGTGAATCTTTACAAAATACAAATGAAAGAGATAAAGGTGAACAGAGTGGCCAGCCCAGACAAGAAGGCTATCCTCTGTCCACCGTGCAGCCAGGTCTCCAGATCTCAGATTGTTAGCCCTTTATCTAGCCCTGCAGATCAGCCTTTCCGGCCCCTGGTCTAAGGCCCCAGGAGGCCAGGCTACATCAATACCTAGGCAGCCTTTGTTCTTGTTCTGACTCCCTGCTTCACTGCTTGGGCTAACAGGCCATTGGCTACTGGCCTTCAGCACAGCAAAACATGACTCTCTCCACACTCAATAAAGACTGTGACAGAGACAACTCTGTTCGTCTGTGGTGAAGGGAAGATTGTTTTTCTGCTTACGTGTGTGAGCAAACAATCGTTAGGGTGCTTGTTAAAGAGGCAGACCTAAAACAAACCATTCTATTCTTTAACAAGGCAGCTTTTATTATGAATTGCTAGAAATCATATTTTATAAATTACATTTCAAGCTTATCTTTAATATCAAATATCAGAAGCAAATAGTTTATGAGGTATGGCTCTACTGACAACTTTTTTTCTGCCACTGCTGGTCAGAAGTATGTCTTCTAAGTGATTTCTTTCTTCTTTTAAGATTTGTTCTACAGACACATTCAGAAAATACAGTCATAAGGATGCACATGAGAGAACATCATATAACACAGGAGTAGACCTCAATCAATAGTCACCTTTCCCCAAAAAGTCTGCACAAAAAATTCAGCATCAGAATGTATTCAATTCTCAGATGAGACGGTCTGTTTTTGGCTAATCCAGCAGATTAAATGCCTGAGAAATGAAGATATTTCATCACATTGATGCAGAATTGTTATAGAATATAGATATCACCATACAGCAGTTCTGCTTATTGATTTACAGTGCTGCTCACAAAGAGCTAATATACAGGATATAGGAGCCAGATATATTAGATGCAGAGATACCATGATTGGTCATGGTATGATTTGATTGGTATGAAAAAGTACTACCAGTAGCAGTACTTATGGATTTCTCTATAAGACAGTGATGGTACAGTATGTTCGGCCTGCAGAAGGCTGAGAGTCACCACTTGTAGTTGAATATTTCAGTATCATTGTCAGGCAAAAAGGCTGAACTTGGTTCATCTGCTGCTGCAACACAATGGGGCAAAAGTTATCTAACACTTGCAAGCATACATTTGTCTGGTGTGAATTATCACAATGAAAGACTTCCCTTAGTTGTAAATGTCCTGTCACACGATATTATAAATGACTGTTGTATTTTGCCATCAGATGAGCCTTTAAATTAGTGGATCATTCCATCTCTACCTGAAACAACACTAAATAGTGGGTTTAAGGCAGTGCAGTTTTTGATGTAAATAGCTTCACTGTTTTCCCACAAGATAGTGATGACATGTTTGACCTGCAGAACGCTGAGTTGTCTATGTCATAGTATTTCTGAGTTCCTCTGGAAATAGTCGGGCAATGCAAAACTGGTTATTGGTCAAACATTCAGTTCATTTCCCCCAAAGCTCTAAATTTCTGTGCTACATTTTACACATGCTCTAAAGGGCACTATTACTTTTAAATTGACGAATATCCTTTTCCACTTCTCTGCAATGATTTCCAAGTAACGACATCATGATACTTGTTTATTCTGTAATATTTCTTCAAATGCATCGATAGCAAAAGATGGTCATTTTTACAATACCTGTAGCCATACATTCAGACTCCTTTCTTGAGTGCAGTGTAATAAGTTTGCACTTTAAAAATTGCTGTGAAATTGCACTGATGTCCTGTCTCTTAAGAGCCAGTAATGAGCATTGTGCCTGTGGATATTCTCATTCATCCAGGTCATGGTTATCTCAAGGCAATTGAATCGAACGCAACTGGACTTGGTTTTGTCTTAGAAGACGTTTCACCTCTTATCCAAGAGGCTTCATCAGTTCATGCTTGTCTGACTAGGCTGAAACTAGTCTGACAAACTGGTGTGGAAGCACCCAGGTATTTAACCTCTGGGGAGGTCTTCACA
>NC_065507.1:42967499-42971560 GCF_006386435.1 Epinephelus moara | reverse complement strand
GTAGTGCTCAGGCAGAGCTCCAGTAGTTGGCATATCTGGTCTGGGCTGAGCTTGGTTCTGTCGTGGAGGGTGTTGTCATGTATCAACCGTTGCCTGACTGTTTCCAAAGCCTCCATGGTTGGAATGCAAGTGAACAGGGAAGTCACATCATAGGATACCATCATAGGATACCATGGTATCATCTGGATCATCAGAACTCCATAGACTTTGTGAACAAAGTAAGAGGTTTAAAAATGGATCCAGATGATATCATGGTATCCTATGATGTGTGATGTAAGATGGGTAGATATGACTGTAACTGCTGACTTCAGTCTGGCTGCTGACTCGCATGCATGCACGCACCCACGCACCCACACACACACACACACACACACACACACACACACACACACACAGGGAGGGTTGTGTCTTTGCTTGACCCATTGGGATGACCACTAGCTCCCCACACCAGGGCCTGGCTGTTGCCCTTGTCATTGAAAGCCCTCTCCCCACTGGAAACCCGATCCAGCCAGTCCACCAACTGCTTCAGATCATCAATAATTAATTAGGGAACAATTATTGGCCCCAAGAGAGAGAGAGAGAGCGAGACAGAGAGACAGAGTGAGAGTGACAATGGGAGAAAGGGTAGGGCTAAGAATTAGGGGAGTCGTGATTTTGTTTAACAAGTAACACAACACAGGCTTTGTAATCCTCTCTTCCATTTTAAAACGACAGGCGAACCCTCCTCTCTCTACATCGTGTTTGTGGTTCATTAAAGGCTCATTTCACCTAAGATAAAAAAAAGTTTTAAGTTTAAGTTTTTAAGTGCATGTGTCCTGGACATTTTTCTGCTCCACTGTGATACAATGGAGATGAATGGATATTTTTTGGTGCACAAAGCAATTACAAAATTTATAATTTAACAGAAGCATTTCTATCTCTGTAAACAAATAGTCTTTTAGAGAGTTTGCTTTGAACTGTGAATTACATTTTTCAGTGCTGTGAGGACCACAAACTGATTTCCATATACCCCTTTGTTTTTTCTTTTCTTTTCTTTGGGGCATGGGAGAGAAATGTTTTGTAAGTGGATGAACTAACCCTTTAAAAAGACTAAATGTCTTTCAACAATGTATTCAATGGTTTAGCTTGATGAGGGAGATTGTTTTGTTCATGTTGTCACGGTTCTGTGCACAAATGTATTGAATATCCTATTTTAGCAGTTTATAGTGCTAAAACAGTCATTTGACAGAAAATCAACAGCAGCTTTGAAATCTAGTAATCATTTGAGTAATTAAACAAACATTGTCGGGTTCCAGCTTTTCCAGTGTGAGGATGTGTTGCTCTGTCCTATTTTATATAAATGTAAATTGAATATTGTGGGGGTGTGGACAGTTGGTGAGACAACACAAACAGTTTGAACACATCACTTCGGGCTCTGAGAAATTAGGACGTTTTTTCTTACATCATTTTTAGACTTAACTATTAATCGACAGATAAACTGATAATACAACCAAAAGTTAGTGATAGCCTGTTTGATTTTTGATGTGTAAAGCTGTATAAAGTTTGGATTAGAAAAGTTAAAATATCTGAATGCAGCATATTTTTATAATATAATGTCCTTCTGATAAATAAATGATCTGATAACTTTGAGTCACAGAATAGTATCTCTCAGCCTCGTCTCTTCCTTTCCTCCCCATTTCTTTTCTGTATTCCTTTTTATACCCTCATGTTTTCCCCATTTCACTCTCTTATGTTTTTTAAACAGCAATTGATTTGACAAGTCACACTGCCACTCTTCCATGGTATTATCTACAAGTTAATGAAGATCATTTGAAGCTGGGTACACAGCAGTGTATTTTTCCACTTAGTCCAGCAGTATTCTGTGTTTCTCTTGGTTTTCTATTGATCAAGTTTAAGTTTCTGTAGATGGTGCTTTTTTTCTCTGTCTGTTGGGCCTCGGTAGCTGCTCACTCTACCCTCCCAGTCCTTTTCAAACATATTTTTTATTTTTTTAAAACAATATTATACACACAGCAAACATAACTTCAGAAGCAGGTGGAAGACCTTATACTTTATTGAATGTGTGTGTCGGCATTAGGTGGAGGTGGAGGTTGATGTGATATTTGTTACAGAAGTGTCAAACACCAGGCACGTGTGTGTGTGTGTGTATGAGGGGTGAAACGTATCAGCGAACACGCACACACTGCATTCACTGCGTACTTGATACGTGTACATTACATGTGCAACCATCACCGTGTACTTGCTTCGCGTCCACTGTGCGTGCATTCACTGTGTACTTGCTTCGCGTCCACTGCGCGTGCATTCACCGTGTACTTGTTACACATGCAATGCGCGTGCAATGCCTGCACACGCCTAGACGTGTGGTTATTAGACGTGCGTGCGTTGACACGTCATGTGATCGCAGGGGTCAAAAGTGTCAGCTCGAAGCAACAACGCGTCGTGTGACAGGTAGCATGTCATACGAAAATTATTATAAATTTCAATAGAATAAACTTGTCTGATTAACTGAAAACAATTATACAATAACGAAAAAAATAATAGCCTATCGAAAATATAAGTCAAGTCAAGTAAATTGATCATCTGAAAAAAGCCCATTTTACTGCGCTGAGACTCACAGCGAGCAACTGACACTGAAGTGTCCCAAAATGCGTGTGACAGATCATCTGTTATAATACTTGCAGCTTTATATCAAAGAAAAAATGTGTCTCATGAAATTGTTATATTTTTAATGTAAACTGTAAATGTATGTCTATTTAACGTTTAGAGTGATTCCAGCATATGGTAGTCTGAGTAGACTGTTAGCATTGTGACTGAAAATATTTCCCCATAATTTACATGGAGTATTAGATTTTTAAAAGGTATCAAACTATTTGAATGCATTGCAGAGTAGAGAGTTTCACCCTCCTGGTCACAGGCTGAGGTGGATTAAAATGAGGTGTGTTAATTCAGCACCATGGACAGCTCCACGGATTTATCATTAAACAGCGACCTGCTCCACCTCAATCTGTGATATCCACGGATTTGGGTCATTCAGTTTTAATTATTAATTAATAGCATAATAGGGTACGGGCGGATTAAAACCAGCGGACCTCTGTGTTATACTTTCCCAAACTATAGGCTTTATTGTGTGTAGAACCACTTTCTACAGGCGGCGGATGTGGCGCTGGTCTGACCCGGCCATATGCAGTGGAGGTTCCAGCGCTGGAAAACCAAGCGGCTCACAGCGTGACAGACGCCCGCACACACAAAGCTGGAAAGCGGGAGGACACTCCTAATTCCCCGGTCCTTAACTAACCTCCACCCTACCCCCGGAACTTCTCCACCTACGCTGGCTGTCTTTGCCCCCCCTCCCGGCCATGAATGCAATAAAGGTGGCTTCATCGGGCACTTTACAGCAGCTCCGCTTCCCAGAGCCAAACTGTCGCTCGCTCGGATCTCCTTTCTCAGTTCGTGCCCTGCAATCAAGTCCAGCTGTGTATGATCAGTCCAGAGTCTCTGTCAGATCCACAGGTGAACGCATTGTCTTTGATTACTTGTCGCCATGGCAACCGGTCCACTTAACCCCAGTTCATTAGCCTGCAATATGAATAAATATTGGACGGTGATTAGAAATTCCTCCAACATGGTGCAGGGAAACTATTTTTCGGATCGACCCAGGAGCAGTAGCATCGCTATGCTAACTAGCTGGATATGGTAATCAGACGTGCGTGCGTAGACACGTCATGTGATCACAGGGGTCAAAAGTGTCAACTCTTGAAGCAACAACGCGTCGTGTTACGGACGTGTGACACGTATATACTATATAGGCTATATAGACCGTTTCAAACTGGACAACATAAACATTCTAAATGGGNATCACAGGGGTCAAAAGTGTCAACTCTTGAAGCAACAACGCGTCGTGTTACGGACGTGTGACACGTATATACTATATAGGCTATATAGACCGTTTCAAACTGGACAACATAAACATTCTAAATGGGTCTCTTTGTATTTCCTGTTTGAATGTATGTTAATGCAGAAGCTGACAGGAACAGAATAGCAATGAAACGGTCCATATATAC
>NC_065507.1:42964179-42966400 GCF_006386435.1 Epinephelus moara | reverse complement strand
CTCCCATTCCTAGTAGTGGTATATCCCACACTCTTTCCAACGGGCAGGGCTAGCAGCCGTTAGTACTTGGCAGCAGTAGCAGCTGTGGCTGGACCCGGCTGCCCACATCGCGCATCGCGGGCATAGACGTCGGAACTAGGGGTGCAGGGGGTGCGGCCGCACCCCCTCCCATCCGTCCCCCCCGCACCCCATCAGCCTAAAAAAGCTTAAAAAAAATAATATGAATTTAAACTCAATTTGTCTGACTTACAGTTATCTCTTTCATATCATTAGATCTATGCTTTTGATGTGATATGCAGCCTGCCTGACTACATACAGAGGCCCTGGACCTGCTGCGCTCAGAGGTGGAACGGTGTTTTGATCAGGACGGACTCCGCGTAGCTGCAGGGCGAGAGCAGGCAGTTCTTGAGGCAGCTCAGGGGAAACGAGTGGATGTGGGTTCCCCGGAACTGACCCCCTTTCCATGAGAGCGGCTAATAGAGCTTAGATCGGGCCCAAAAAGTCCAGCCTGACTTGGCCCGAGCCCGTGCACGTTATGTCTGGGACCGGCCCGGCCCGTCCAGTCCAATTAACTGTAATTATGGGCCTGAGCCCGATTTAAACCCGACATTTTTCAATAAGCTGGCTGTTATAATTAAGAGTATTAAACTGCAATTCTTGTTATTTGAATGGCGCAACATGGAAGCATGATTATGTAATAAAACAGGTGTTTATTTTAGGATCCAGGTGGTGAAGGGCTGTGCGTGCACAATGTCCTAAGAGGGGACAGCCCTCCATTCCGAAACCTCGCCGTTCCGAACGACCCCGACTCCGAAATTGATTTTCAAGTCCATATCGAGTTTCCTGCATCAAACACTGCCGCCCGCTCTCCGTCACTCGCACAATTCTGAAATTCGTTGTACTACAAAAGCTTGAAATGAGGGCATATCAGGCTGTGTGATATGCACAAAGATTGGTTAACGCATTGGAGCAATTTCATACAATTTCGGACATTTAACGTGATAAACTAATTTCAATTCAGCAATTTCAATTCAACATGGTCATTTGCTTAGAGGATTCAGCTGAAGCATAATGCGTGTTATATGTCATTAAGATGAAGTATTTGCTTGTTTTGTGGTTAATTATGCACATGATCCGTTTGACCCCATCATGCGGTCCGTTCATCCCTGCAGACAGGGTTATATTGTTCCTTAAATGGCTTGATTTAGTTATCAAAGTTTCATTTTCTTAACAAAACATTCTAGTTCTCTTATAACTGCATGTTATTATAAAATAACTTCAAATCAAATCCTTAATCATTGATAAGGGTGTGTGCTTCCTGCGCCCCTCCCAACAAAAATTCCACTTCCAATCCAAAAAAAAGTAATTTATTACGAACAGGTCAATAAAACAGGTTTCAAAATTCAAAATACCTTGTAAACAAACGAAATATTCAGTATTACACATTTTCTTTGGTTACTTTTCTTTCAAACATTTTTTAAAGTTATGATCTCACTGCCGGTAAAAAAAAACGAAGGGAAAAACAAAACAAAACAGTTTACTCCTGCAGCCAGCCAGAGATGAAGGATCCATTCCACACACCTGAGCCAGGGAAAAAAGAGGGAGAGAAGGAGAGAGATTGAGTTTCTGTCTTTGATGAATGAAGCCTTATTGTTTTGCTGCTATGAAACAATGATAGACATGTTTTCTCCGTTTACTTAATAGCATAAACATTCACACTACTGTGCACGGGGAGACAGAGAGAAGATTAAAGCGTCAAATTGCGGAAAAAGATGCTGTATAAAAGACAGGCTACAACTTTTTTTCGTTGTCCCCCCTGGAATTATTCTCTAAAATTTTACTGTTTATCAAAAGTGTCAGCTCTTGAAGCAACAACGTGTCGTGTTACGGACGTGTGACAAGTAGCATCGCTATGCTAACTAGCTTGCTATGCTAATCAGACGTGCGTGCGTAGACACGTCATGTAATCACAGGGGTCAAAAGTGTCAGCTCTTGAAGCAACAACACGTCGTGTTACGGACGTGTGACACGTAGCATCGCTATGCTAACTAGCTTGCCATGCTAATTAGACGTGCGTGCGTAGACACATCATGTGATCACAGGGGTCAAAAGTGTCAGCTCTTGAAGCAGCAACGCGTCGTGTTAGGCTATAGCCTATGCATATATATATATATATAGCCTATGTATGTATATATGTATATATATATATATATATATATAT
>NC_065507.1:42956120-42961426 GCF_006386435.1 Epinephelus moara | reverse complement strand
CTAAAGCAGCTGCTGGACATGCAGACTCCATCATGCCGAGCATAGAGACCGTACTTGGCAACCGGCAATGCCCGGCCGCTATTGGCTGGTACGATGTAAACATGACGTCATTGTCGAACCCGTCAAAATTTATAAAATAATTTAATTCAGACAAAATATAATTTTTCAAGGAAATGCTATACTTTTATTCTGCACCCCTCTAAACGCACTGTGGATGTATTATTTTTATTTTATTTTTTTAAATTATAGCTTTTAATAATTATTCTACATCATCAACCTTTAATGGTTAGGTCACTATAACTTAACCCACTTAATATATCACTATTTAAGGGTGATATCTAATTAATACATTAATTCATATGCGATCAAACTATGTGCCATGGATGGTGGGTTTGTAGATCTGCTTTTTCGGTGGATTCTGTGCCCAGGATGAG
This sequence comes from Epinephelus moara, assembly GCF_006386435.1. NCBI lineage: Eukaryota > Metazoa > Chordata > Actinopteri > Perciformes > Serranidae > Epinephelus > Epinephelus moara. Next base: position 42,960,992 of record NC_065507.1, on the reverse strand, counting down.
TGCTCAGGATTAGTGAGCAGGGTCTGATGGTAGTTGTTCCACAACATGTGGGTCTCCCTAGTCCTCAGACCCCCCTGGGACCCCCACGCGGGTCATACCTCCTCCTGTGTAGTCTTTCTAATTAAAAAGTTTATATCTCAACAGTTTTACCACAACGTATGACTTTCTTGACCTTAAAATGTATGTTTTAAATTCATTAACAACATAAAGCTGCAAGTATTCTATTATTATAGGCTAACAAATGATCTGTTGTAGAAGGGTGGAGGTTAGTTAAGGATAGGGGAATTAGGAGTGTCCTCAGGCTTTCCAGCTTTGTGTGTGCGGGCGTCTGTCACCCTGTCAGCCGCTCGGTGTTCCAGCGCTGGAACCTCCACTGCACTGTCGGACCAGCGCCACAAGCCTAGACCCTGGGGGAGGGTCTCGTTGATCCGGCCATTTAAGAGTTTGTTTTAAAGTATGACATCTTAAGTGTTTGTGTTATATTTGCAGTCCTGTCAGTTATAACTGAAAGCCGAGTGCGCTCAAAAACCTCGCTCTGTGCGGTGGTTTCTGTCTGTGGAGTGCACATCTTTAAAAAAAATGTTTGACAGAAAATTAACCAAAGATAAGGTGTCATATTGAAGATTTTGTTTGAACAAAGTATAATTTGAATTGTGAAACCTGTTTTAATGACTTTTTTTTGTAATAAATTACTTTTTTTGGACTTCAAACATTTTTCTCAGCGCATTATTGGTGAGTTAAGCCAGCCGCCACGTGTAGAAAGTGGTTCTACACGCAATAAGGCCTATAGTTTGGGAAGTATAACACAGAAGTCCGCTGGTTTAAATCCGCCCGTACCCTATTACGCTATTAATTAATAATTAAAATTGAATGACCCAAATCCGTGGATAATCACAGGTTGAGGTGGAGCAGGTCGCTGTTTAATGATAAATCCGTGGAGCTGTCCATGGTGCTGATTTAACACACCTCATTTTAATCCACCTCAACCTGTGACCAGGAGGGTGAAACTCTCTACTCTGCAATGCATTCAAATAGTTTGATACCTTTTAAAAATCTAATACTCCATGTAAATTATGGGGAAATATTTTCAGTCACAATGCTAACAGTCTACTCAGACTACCATATGCTGGAATCACTCTAAACGTTAAATAGACATACATTTACAGAGACACAGTTTTTCCTTGATATAAAGCTGCAGGTATTATAACAGATGATCTGTCACACGCATTTTGGGACACTTCAGTGTCAGTTGCTCGCTGTGAGTCTCAGCGCAGTAAAATGGGCTTTTTTCAGATGATCGCTTTACTTGACTTGACTTAAATTTTCGATGGGCTATTATTTTTTTCGTTATTGTATAATTGTTTTCAGTTAATCAGGCAAGTTTATTCTATTGAAATTTATAATGATTTTCGTATGACATGCTACCTCTCTCACGACACGTTGTTGCTTCGAGCTGACACTTTTGACCCCTGCGATCACAACGCACGCACGTCTAATAACCACACGTCTAGGCGTGTGCAGGCATTGCACGTGCATTGCATGTGTAACAAGTACACGGTGAATGCACACGCATTGCATGTGTAACAAGTACACAGTGAATGCACGCGCAGTGCACGTGAAGTAAGTACACGGTGATGGTTGCACACGTATCAAGTAGGCAGGGAATGCAGTGTGTGTGTGTTCGCTGATACGTTTCACACGTGTGTGTGTGTGTGTGTGTGTGTGTGTGTGTATATAAAGACCGAAGCACCTCCTGTGCTCCCAATGTGGACTTGACAACTTTAATAGCCATTCCCGTGTTAAACAAGACCCATCTCTGAGGTGGGAGACAGGGAGAGGACTGATTCTACACATTAGGTCTCATTCTCCACACCTACTTATTCAAGCCTGCAAGAGCCCCATCTGTCTCCGGGTCTCTCTGTCACTCTTTCTTTTTTTTCCCCTTTATAACACACGCACACACACACACACACACACACACACACACACACACTGTTCCTCTCTTTAACTGTTGCCACTGACTTCAGCTTAGATATATTAGTATTTCCAGTCAAAGACCATCAAAGTCAAAGCCTAATGACTCTTAGACACTTTAATAAACTAGTAGTCAGTAATAATTTTCCCTCACAGGCTGATTTATGTTAATAGTTATGTGATTCACTGCCCAGCTTTGACTGCTCAGTCAGCTTTGCCTTTTTGATATTCCTCTCTGATAACTGCATCATTGTCATATTTTATAATGTTAGATGCCTTTACACTTATGTAGGACTTATGTAGGAAACATTGAGTACTTTGATTATCAGAGATACTTTCCCCTTGAAAACTATGATGATTTTGGACATCGTTACAAAATATTGTCAGCTTCAAAATATCAAATGTCATAATTGGTCGGAACATCATATAATTTGATGTGTGTGTGTGTGTGTGTGTGTGTGTGTGTGTGTGTGTGTGTGTGTGTGTGTGTGTGTGCGCGTGCGCGTGCGCGTGTGTGTGTGTTCTGTCAGCGATGCCCCCAGGAAGTCCAGGCCCAATCACCCGTCATGAGTCGTCAGACAGCTTGGCATCAGACCACAGTGGTCAGGAGGACGAGGAGTGGCTCTCTCAGGTCAGACCTCTACCTTAACCAACATTACAGTGACATTAAGTTAGTCTGTGACAAGCAGACAGGTGACTGATATTACCTGACAATCAGTGAGATCACACCATATACTGTATTAAATAATGGATGTAGCGTAACGTGAGTCATTGGTTTGTGGACTGCTGCTTTAAAGCCTCGAGTTCAGCATTTTGGCCATCGTCATCTCGGATTTTTGGAGCCAGAAGTGACCATCTTTGGATGAGAGACTGGAGCTGTGGAGGAGTGGGGGGTGGAGCTTGCTCACAGACTGTAGTGAGGCCTTGCAGACAGCCTGTCACTTAAGCAGCCCCCGCCTTAATAAAATGCAAATGCATGAGCTGTAAAAAAAAAAAAAAAAAAAGTAACCCCTGTACAGTTGTCATGAATGTTGAAATTAGCTAAACAGACTAAAACTGTTTTTTGTACCAGGCTGCAAACATGTTCATTTCTGCTGTAAATTTGGGCATTGTAACATGGGGGTCTATGGGGATTAACTCTGTTTTGGAGCTATCATGAAGTGGCCAGTCAATGAAATGTAGTTTCTGTCACTTTTGCAGTGGCTTCATTACTCAGTTTTGTTGGTTGCCGCTCAGATCACACCCACAGGTCAGTTGCTGTAGTCTAAGTTAAGCTTACTTAGTTGGCTCTGTGAAAAAGAGTACTGATTCTTTAAAGGCGATGTATGTAAGAATGTGGCCAAAACGGTTACTGCACTTACATTCAAAATACTGCCGCGAGTCGTGTCCGCCCCCCCTCCCCTACAGATTTGAGGTTGCTGGATAGCGGCACGCTGGAGACTGATTTGTTTGTCCACGTCCTTGATCTTCGGTTTTCCAGCGGACCGTTCGAGCAAGTCCGGCTTCTCTGCTGCTAACGCTGCTGCCGGGATACAGCGGAGGAGCCGGCTGCTAATGTTATGTACCGGGACACTGCTAATGCTGCTTGCCGTGTTGCTGTAGCTCAGTCGTAACTGTAACTGATGCTGAGACTCTATTGACTGTGTCACTGGTAGATGGCGGTGGGTGGCGCAACAGGCCAAAACACAAATTCAAAACATAAACATGATTTGCTGTAATTTTTTTTAAATGCGAATATTCTGGCTGTACTATTGTTGGTGAGATCAGTATGTTATATGAACATTATTCCTTAGTCTCTGTGACATATTAGGAGGATTTTACGACTATTTGCTTTAGATTTCTTACATATAGCTCCTTTAAGAAAACGTTAAGAGTTTGATTGTGGCTCTGACTTTTTTTTTTTTTATGTGTTTGTTTCCATATGTTGTATATCTTCACAAAGCACTGTCCCAATGTCATCCATTACAATCCAGTACTAAAGGCCTTAAGGCTTTTTGTTTTGTAGTGATTTATTTTAAGTGGGAATCAGTAAATCTTTTGTTTTGGCATTGATTATTTATTAGCATCCAGCGCATAGTCAAACAGTGGTGTAATGAGGGTTTAGCACAAAAGCACATGTCCGTTAAGCAAAGCAAAACATTTTTTTTATTTACGTTAGGTTTTTTTTTTTTTTTATCTGTTTAGTTTTGTTTTTGGATATGTGCCTTACATAAAATAGAAGACTACTCTTTGCTGTAAACAGGATTCAGAGTGAATAATGTTGCCTGACATCAGACAGAACTGTTAACTGGTTACACTCTGTTTCCATCTTCAGTCATTGTGCCCACTCTAACTGATTTGATTTTCCCTGATCAATCACTAGAGACCAACATATCCATCTGAATCTAACGTCATTTGAAGTCCACACTAGGGGTGGGCAATATGGCCCTGAAATAATATCAGGAGAACATAGAATTGCAACAAAATAAGTGATGTAGTTTTACATGTCAACTTAACAGTTTGCCCTCAAATATTCAGGAAAAACTAAAGAAAAATGATCTCTCATTTCTTTAGTTTGTAAACAACAGTAACTCAGAGTAAGATTCAGATTCTGTATATCAATGTATGTCAATATTGATAGTTCACAAAATAAAACCTACCGCAGATTACACATATAAACAGTTCCAAAATACAAAAAAGTACCCTGGGATCTGTATGTATGTAAATATGTATATATATATATATATATATATACACATATACATATATGTATCAATTCAATTTTTCAATCAATTTTATTTATAAAGCCCAATATCACAAATCACAATTTGCCTCACAGGGCTTTACAGCATACGACTCCCTCTGTCCCTTATGACCCTCGCAGCGGATAAGGAAAAACTCCCCAAAAAAACCCCTTTA
>NC_065507.1:42955912-42956017 GCF_006386435.1 Epinephelus moara | reverse complement strand
GTCCTTATGACCCTCGCAGCGGATCAGGAAAAACTCCCCAAAAAAACCCCTTTAACGGGGAAAAAAAAAAACGGTAGAAACCTCAGGAAGAGCAACTGAGGAGGC
>NC_065507.1:42939467-42949709 GCF_006386435.1 Epinephelus moara | reverse complement strand
AGAGCAGAAGGAGAAGCCATCGCTAACTGTAAAGCTAATGTAGCTACCAAGGCTAGTAACGTGCAAACAACAGCTAAGAGATTAGCGAGAAAGTCGTAGAAAGGAGGAGAGCTATAAGTGCTTAAACAGAACCAGTGTGGGTTAAGACTTGAAGTAGACGTTAAAGCAACTGTAGTAAGAAAACAGGCTAGCAGAATTCACCAGAGCAGTACAGAGACGCACAGAAACACCGGAAATGACACAACTCGCTTACCGCAATACGTCAGCACGTCACAATGACACAACTCGCTTACCGCAATACGTCAGCACGTCACGTCAAAAAAGTATGTAAAACAATATACAGTGGTGTGAAAAAGTGTTTGCCCCCTTCCTGATTTCTTACTTTTNAGTGCGGAAAACATGCAAAAAAGTAAGAAATCAGGAAGGGGGCAAACACTTTTTCACACCACTGTATGTGTGTGTATGTATGTGTATATATATACAGTATATATATATATATATATGCTACAGTGCTATGCTACATCACATATATGTAGTTTTTTCACGTAGGTTTACATTACCAAAGGTTCATGACAAAATCACTTGACACTGATTCCAGTGTGTGCATGGTGAGAGAGGATAGGGAGAGACGCTGTGCTGCTGTCAGAGGAGCCGCCGAATGAGTTCCCTCTGAGTGGTAAGTCGCTATGAAAGTCTGAGAAGTTCAGAGCTGTTCATGAAACAATCAGGAAACCACAGTTTATTCTACACTACTGAAGCTGTTCCTCTTTATGGAACCGCCACAGAGTCTGTAATCATTTCTCTTTCAGCCATGCTTGATGTTGCTGTGGGTAACAGTATGACGTCAATATGTCGACAAGTCGAAATATTGTGAGTATCATGATATGAATTTTTCATATTATATTAAAAATTATACCAGTACTATCATGAACGATATGATATGGCACACCCCTAATCCACACTGATGCGTAGCCATGACAACATAGGCTACCTGTTTTGCCAGGATTTTAAGAATGGAAGGGAGCGAAGTAAAACTATGAAGTCAGGCGATACTAAGAGGACTTGTTGATTAGAACAGCCTTGATAACAGTGTCTATCTTGTGTACAGTGCTCGCCGTTGGCTCTGGCGCACCTCTTGACAATGCTTGACAATAGCTTGAAAGTGTCTTGTATCTGTGCAAAATTTGTCACCAGGGAGGCATTTTCACATTCCCTGCAATCAGAGATTTAATTTTACTCCAGACGAACTACATTAGGTATGTCTCTAATAGAAAAGCCAATCACTGTCTAATATGGGAAACACATATGGCCAGGGGAACAGATTTTGACACAACACTGGCAAATAAACCTGAAACCTTTGGTGCTTCGTTCCACTGCCCACCAGACCCCCATTATAGCAGATGTTATTGTATGTTTCACAACCATTAGCACTGTGTAAGCCACTGCCGGTTAGCCTACAAACCAACAAACAACATAAGCAAATAAAAAACGCCAGCTAAATTTAATGTTCTAATACGTGTGGTAGTTGCTGATTTTGGTGCTCAACAGACTCCTCATCCGAGTCTGGGTCTGACCTAGGCTCAATCATGCATACCTGAATCTTTTCGATATTTCCCCTAAGCTAATGTAGCCATCTTGATGTTGACTGCTTTTTACCTGGTCATCCTAGGTCTTTGTTAGTGCTGGAGAAAGGAAAAAATAAAAATTAAACCTACAGCAAGGATGGTGAGCGGGGCAGAGGCCAGATTCAGAATTGAAGAGTCAATGTGCTTCAGGTCCTTTTACAGAGTTTTTTCTTTAAACTATTATGTGGGAAAATTGTTAAACAAAAAATTAGTATGAGGATTAGGGGTGGAAAAAAAAAATGCTACAGCATAGTATTGCAGTATTTTGCTTTGCAATATTGTATTGATACACGGACGCTTAGTATCGAGCCTTTACTATATACATTATTAAATTTTGCAAGTACACATTTTAAAACAACTTTTAGTACTAAAATAATAAAATTAATTGCTTTTTCGGTCCACTAGATGATACTGATGTTTTTTTTTTGGCTGGTGAGGTCAGCAGAGGTCTCAGTCAGTGGCATTTGGCAGGAAGTTAATCAAAACAAAGATGGAGGCATCGTCGGCATTAAAGTCAAATGTCTGGACTTATTTTGCATTTTTTAACACGAAAGGAAAGGAGGACTTGGATATGACACGTGATTTGTAAGCAGTGTCATATGAGAATAAAATACTCTGAGAATAGGACGAATAGATTTTTGGAGGACACAGCTTTATTTCTCAAGAAGCAAATCAAAGCAGCTCAAATGAATAGTTTTAAATGAAACAAGATCATGCAAGTGTATATGAAAGAAAGGGGGTAGTTTGCAGAAATGAACTAACAGATAATTATCATTTTCCTCTGCATTTCCCTTCAGCTGGACAGAGCTTTTTTAGCCTCTTTAGCCTCTTCTTTATTGTTGTGTTGTTCTGGTCCATAACTCCTTTCTCATTAGGGTCATTTCCAGCTACAGAAGAAAGCTGTTTTAAGCAAGAAAGCTCTGTTAAACCCAATGGATGCTACCACACCAACACCAAACTGATGAACTTAGTGGAGCATTTAGCAGAGAGCTGATTACTTCCCTGAGGAGCTGGTGGAGGCCAACACAGAAATAGAAGAAGGAGGAATATCAGACTCATATTTGTCCAAATAAATGCTTATGTTGCTCTGTGTCTGCTGGATCTGTAAACGGGAAATTGTTTGGTGATAACATCAGTTATTTGTTTTTGGCTTGTTTTACTGCCCCAAGTGGCCAAACTGCACTAAGTGCAGGTTTAAGGCATTATCTCATCTGGATTTTTACCCTGATTTGGCACAATGCTCTGAAATTCTTTGGATTCAGTCACATTTACTCTTCTTGCTGAATTAAATGGGATGACTTTGTGGCTTCCTCCTAATCATAATTGACATCCTAAATTGTGCTGAAGTGTTCACAGCATTTGGTCAAAGAATGTTTTAAAAAAACTGTACATACCCCCTTGTCTTTCAGCTTGGTTAACCCTCAATGCACTCATCTCTGGTGTCGGCAGGTAACCCACTACATTTTCACCATCAATAATTCCGCTGCATGCATAATTGATTGGTTAAAATGCACCCCACTTAGCTTGCACAGGCCCTGGTCCATATCTGCCATGATAGTTTGCCAGGAGCAAAACTATCCATTGCACTAACCTAGATTTTTGTCAGCGTCCTGTCAGAGCAGTGGTAGTGATGTATTCCTTAGGTTATTTTTACCTTAGCTTGCACCTAAGAGGATTTGGATGTAGCTCCTTTGAAAAATTTCCAACTATCAATAAATTTAAGATAAAAAGACCCAATCAAAATAAACACAGGTCTGGGATCAGGCCTACGGGGTAGTTTTCCAGTTGCACCCTTTTTTTGGAGAAAGATCTGTCAATTTTGATGTGATGGAAAGGGTGTGACTAGTTCATAGCAGTTGATTGATAGTACTACTCTTGTGATTTAACTTTGGTTCTTCTATTTCATCATTCTCCCTCCTGTTTCATTTAGATTTAACTCATTCTGCTACACCTATTTTACTGCAGTCTCTCTCTGTGTAAAGCTGGTGTATCTCATTATGATGACAAAAAGAGGGGACATAAGACAAGGCAATAAGAAAACGATATATGGTAACAAATATTGGAGACATAGGTGGAGAACAAACAAGAGTCATGGTCGGAGCTGGCTGTAGTTACGCTATGATTGGCCAGTCTGCACTCGAGGGGTGGGACTGAGCGAAGGGTCAAGAGAATCAATTGCACCACTTTTCATTTGAACCCTGGCTGCAACTGTGTTACATTAAGAGTCTGAGGATGTTAAGACATGTCGATTCTTGATTCTTGTTACTGTATATATCACAGTCCTAATACATACTGCAGCAGCCGAAATACATCATGTGTAATAATGTTTTCGGATTGTCAACAACATCTGAATCCACCAAATCAGATGTATAAGAGGGTTTTAACCTAACTTTTTGTGTTTATAACCAAGTGCTACATCATGACTGAATGTGAGAAAAGACTATCCAAAAGTGTGTCTTGGTCTGTCCATTTGTAAGAATGTTCACATGGGGACAACAAAAATATGCAAATGACACAGTAAGTGGAGAGACATCAGGGAGGTGGTGGAGTGCAATCAGGAGGCAGATTTGAGGCTGTCTTTTCATTCCACTTTTGAGGATTGCCTTTCAAAACAAGAACAAAAACTTTTGTCTGTACACATGGGGCTCTAGTTTCCCGGCGCAGCTCAGGGTGGCGCAGGGTGGCGAACCCCACGCAGAGCTAGTTTCGAGCAGCACAACCCGAGGTGCGCTCAGTTTGGTAGTTTGGCAGACCGATGTGCGCTGCCACAGATCCAGCTTGGCGCAGTGACAGTTTCGTGCCAAAAGGCTTCGCCGAAGGTGCGCTAAAAGCTCGCCAGCTGAAACCAGGTCTACTGTCAGCGCAGGGGGAGCGCAGCCGGTGTAAGCCGAAGTTTGGCTGACCGGCGGACAGTGCGCACACGTCACCAAAACCTCACAGGCAGGTTTCCAGAATATCAGGCACATTAACGATGCAATAAATACCCAAAAAACCACTATTCAATGCAACTATCTGCAATCAGCACATAAATGTATCTCTATATCGACTGTCCCGTCACATCTGATGTCAGATCAAAGGGGATTGGCACCGTTTGGCACGTTTGGCACGCGTAATGGAAACCCAACCTGATTTGATTAACACAGCTGCAAACTAATGAGTTCACATCCCTCTCAGCCAACCACAAACAGCCACAGCATCAGATAGGGAGTATATATTCAGCATCTGTCATCTTAGAAAAGTCAAAAGAAAAGAAACAGAGTGAGACTGCGAGAGAGAAAGAGAGAGCGCGCGCGCACGAGAGAAACGCAACATTGATTTATAATTGTGGTGACCTCCTCCCAGGCTACCTTTGCATCATCAGCCCGTGGAGGTCTGCTCGCAGTTCCGTATATTCGGACACTGCGAGCTTGGACCTCCCGGACCAAAACATCAGTTTCCTCCTGGGAGAAGTTTGGCCGTCTGACGCTGCTGCTCTCTTCCGCCATGGCGAATTGAGTAAATTCTCATTACACCTTCGTGCGGCGCATTTAAGGGCGAGGAGAGGGGCTCATTTGATTGGTGTGATGTGTGTAAAACCCACTCCACGCCTTCTCTCCTCCATCTTTCCGACTTGCGCCGGTAGGAGGGACGGAGGTGGGATAGAGGAGTAGCACGGTGTGCCAAACTTACAAAATCTGCCTGGCCACACCCAGTTGGCGAAGCGCAGGTGCACTGCGCCTCCGCCGTGCCCGGTCTGCGAAACTAGAGCCCATTGTCTGACAATGTTGTATAACCTAATAAGCATGCTGACACCTTAAGACTCACTGTACCTCTCTGATAAAACCATAGCCAATGCATGCACATTTCTATTTAATGTAGTAAAGCCATGCAACAACCTCCTGGGTTAAAAAATAATGCCAATGTGGAAGTGCCAAAAACTGAAGCTCCTCAGATGTCCACTTCGGGCTGGCTCTGGAAGTCAGTCAATCCCCATAGACCCCCGAGTTAAAATGTCCAACTTTACAGCAGAGATAAACATGTTTACAGCCTGTTACAAAAATGGTCTTGTTTTTTATAGCCATTTTCAACATTCATGGCAGCTGTAGGAGGGGGTGAATTTTTATAACACTGACTCTTTTACGTTATATTAAGGCTTAAATTTATTCATATGTAAGGGTGGGGCCACCTGAGTGCCATGCTGTCTGTGAGGCGTTGCCATAGTCTCTGAGTCTATCCACCCTCCCATCCAAATACGGTCACTTCTGGCTCCAAGAAACAAAACTGATGACTGCCGAAATGCTGAATTCAAAATGTCAGGCTTCAAAACCTGAGTCCACATACCAATGAGTGACATCACAGTAGCTACATGCATTTTGTTCATGCTGTTTATGGGTTGAGGCCACTGCAGTTATACAGACCTATGTCTACCTTGGCATTGACCAGTTGGATTTTTGAGAGAGAGAGGGAGAGAGAAAGAAAATGTGTTTTGCCGATTAGTTAGCTTGATGCCCAGTCCAGAGAGGGTATGGGTATGAAGGCAAATCTGCAGCAACATGTCATCGGCTGTGTCCATCAAGATGGGAGGGGGAGGGGCCTGAAGGTTGGCACTGGACTGTAACATCTGGACCTTCTATCCCATTGCGAAGAAAGCACACCGGCAGCTGTTCAGCCCCATGGCTGGGCGTGACATTGATGGTGTTAACTGGCAAAGCACATACACACTAAGGGGCAATCCTCCTCCCTCCCTCCCTCCCTCTCTGGCCCATTTGCACAGCTGTGATGGACCACCTATATCTAAGTGAGTATATGCATATGTGTGTATAAACACAGACACACAGAAGAATAAAGAGAGTGTAAGCTCTCACTCTTTGAGAGTGTGCTGAAAGCTCGGCTGAGGTGAGAGACGAACATGTATGAACTAAAGATAATAAAAAGTGAACAGTGAGACACCAAGAGGTGTGTTAAGTGCTGCAGGGAGTTGAGTTGAAAAGTCAGAGTTAGCGTGTGAGAGCAATGAAAAGTGGGAGACCAAGGCAGGAGATGGTTAGTCAGTAAATTCAAGGCAAAAAGGAGATGGAGAACGGAGCAGGCAGTAATAGTCCAATGTTTATGAGTCACCCACTCTGTAGATCTCTCCTATCTTACTTTCAGCCAGCATTAGTGCCGCTCAGTTCAGGCACCAATGGACTGCCTGCCATGCCAGCACCATCTTATTCTCCCAGTAGGCCTCACCTCAGCATTGCTGCCATGTTGTTGCGCATGTCACACTTCTATTAACCCCCTGGGAATGTTTCCCATTATGCTGCCAGCACTCCCAACACACACAAGACCTTGACAAGTTCTGACAGCATCCCCAGACTTTCAGTGGTGCAGGAGTACAGCAAGCTTTTAGTTGGATGTCACGTAACTGAGTTCATATGAGTACTGCATTTGATGAGTACTGGCACATGGCTCAACGCTAAACCATGTTAAATCCACTGATGACAAGTCCTCAGGAAAACTACCAGGACTCTTGACTAAATGTCGATGGATTGGTAGAGGAGAGTATGTCTAGAGAGCTATACAGATGTTTTTTTGAGGACAGCGTCAGTCTGTGGGTCGTTTTGTGGGTCAGGTGTCTAATCTGATCCAGACTGGAATATCTTAACAACAATAGGCTGGATTGTCATGACGTTTTGTTCAGACATTCATTGCTCCCAACTGATAAATCTGTATGACTTTGCTGATCACCTGACTTTTCCTGCAGAGCCCCCACAATGCCACATTAAGTGGTTTTGACTGAAATGTGACAATACTTGAACAATTGGATTGCCATGAAATTTGAAACACAACTTCATGTTGCCCTCAGAATAAAATGTAATAACTTAAGTGATCCTGTAACTTTTATCTAGCGCCTACATCAGGTCAAAACTTCTATTTGTACATTACTTAAATTTATGACTAAATACCTGCAAAACTAATGGTATTTCCATCAGCCTCAGCTGTACTCTGTGTTTATTGTCAATTAGCATATGGTAGCATGACATAGAATTAAACTGAGATGATGAACATGGTGTTGGGAACGTGTAGGTTAATAAGCATTTAAATGGCTGTCAGGAATAATTGATTTTTTTAAAAAAAAGTTATTAATTGCATAAACTTATCAACTTAGTCTCATAAAATATATGAAATTATCAATTTGGAACATTGATTAATAAAGTAATAACTAGAACCAAATTACCATATAGATAGCTGGTAAAATGAAAGGATTTGTAGTTTTATATTGTAGAGATTGGCAAAATTCACTGTGCAATATTAGAAAAATGTCTCTGAATCATACTAAGTACCCACACTGCTGCTCTTGTAAATTGTTATGATAGTTGCAGTTTTTTATGTGCTCACAAAGCAATCTTTGTTTGATTTGATTAAAATCACGAAGATTTCAGGTGTGAGAGCATGTGATGTTATGATATACAATGGGGGCTTTATTTGTCATAGAATATGGACAACAGGCCACAGGAACACACAGACAGGTGTAAGAAATGTTCACTTAGAGATTGCATTGGTATCTTTATATTTTCAGGTGGAGATTGTGACCCATACAGGGCCCCACCGGCGCCTGTGGATGGGCCCCCAGTTTCAGTTTAAGACTATTCACCCCTCAGGTCAGACCACAGTCATCTCCTCCTCCTCCTCAGTCCTTCAGTCCCAGGGCCCCACTGATGTCCAACAGCCCCTGTTGGACTTTGACACAGATGACCTGGACTTACACAGCCTGAGGTACTTTGACACTATCAGCAATAATAAACCCAGTATTAAAGTTTTGATTTTGTCGTATGAATTTATAATCAGAAAACTCCATAAAGAGGGTTTGCAAAAGATACATGCATATATTTTAACAAATTAGGATGCCATCACTCTTATTTCCAAGAAATCATGCAAACAAGAGTGTATATAGGAATATTATACTTAGAATCATAGATTTCACCACAACTATCCCTCTAATGTAGACAGCTTTACACTTAATCACTGAAACAATGGCTTAAATCATCCCAATGGATTCATGGAACCAGATCCATTCAAAGAGACAACTAAGGGCCTAAGCTTCCATTGTATGTGTGTAATAATGTACATAAACTTTATGTGCACAGGATCCAACCAGTTCGTTCAGACCCAGTCAGCATGCCCGGTTCATCACGGCTGGTGGCTGATCGTAGAGGACAGTCTAACATCATGGACACAGGATCAGGTAGGACACTTTATTGGTGTACTCTACTGTATTTGAATACCTAATCCTCTGCTCTGTGATAGGGTTGCACAAGTCATTGCAATTTATTCACAATCACGACTTTGGCTTCCCACAGTAAAATGAAATGATATGGAATTAAAATGTGTGCTCCGCCAATTGACAACTCAGCTGCATATCAAAAAAAGCGTTCTCTAACGTAAGAGCACCCTTCACTTTGGGGGAGCTGTCAGTTACACATGCACCCTGTGGAAAAACGTGTCTAAATGTTGCAACTGCAGACGGGCTAAATGAAAATCATCCATTCATCAACAGTCGTCATCTGTTGTTTGGAAGTATTTCAGATTTAGAAGGAACAAATCATATGCAAAGAGTGCATGAAACTTGTGTCTGCACTGCAAAGCAGCACAACTAACTTGTTAAACCACCTGAAAACAGTCTGCAGTAAGATGAATGCATGAAGGCGAAGAAGAATAATGACACTTATGTTACCTCACTGAATCCCCATCCTTGCCCAATGTCAGCTTAGACATCCACTATTGTGCCAACGCAAAAAATAATACAGTAGCGGAGACATATCAATAGGACATGCACTGAATTCAGTTGAGATTCAGTTTTTTAATTAGCAGGAATGTAGCACAAGGTGAAAGTGAGAACGGTGCTCTTTTTTTTTTCTTTTTTTTTAACAAGGTATTTTCATTGATTATTCAGTAAGATGCACAAAGCATCAATAAGCAAACGTAAAACCAACAAGGACAAAAGTCAACCCCACCAACCCAGAAACAAACAGGGGAAGCCAGATCAGCGAGAGGAAATAAAAGACAAAAAAAATTAAAAAATCAATAAATTAATAAAATATATATATATATATATATATATATATATATATATAAAGAAGAAGAGAAAAAAGTACAAAAAAAAAAAAAAACAACTTGTGTGAGATAGGGGAATATTACTTGCTACAAAGGTTAAAAATGGTTGCCGGGTGGCAAAAAAGCATGCAGTTGATCCTTTAATAAAACAACAGATTTTCTCCAATTGTAGATAATATATAACTTCCTTGATCTAATGTCCATATGTTGGAGGTGAAGAGTCCTTCCATCTACACAGGATGAGCCTTCTGGCCAGAAGTGAAGAAAAAGAAACTAGAAAAGCGCTCAGAGAGTGCAGACCTCCACCAAGTACGTGATATTCCCTCCCCCTCTGCATCAGATTTTGCAGCCTGCATCACAATTAGTTATGTAGTGTATTTATTTTGTTTTTATTTTGTACCAACACAGAATATAATATGTTGGTTTTTTTTTGGTATTTTTCACTTTCTTTTTTTTCCAACACAGAACATTAATTTCAACTTTACAATTACAACAATATTTAGCAAGTAGAACAAGACGTGCTGTCTGGCCACCAGATGGC
>NC_065507.1:42932526-42939379 GCF_006386435.1 Epinephelus moara | reverse complement strand
TTTTTTTTGTATTTTTCACTTTCTTTTTTTTCCAACACAGAACATTAATTTCAACTTTACAATTACAACAATATTTAGCAAGTAGAACAAGACGTGCTGTCTGGCCACCTGATGGCGCTATTTTCACCTTCTTTAGAAATTGGAATTGCTGCTGAGGCTGTCAGACGATAGACTTTATTTATTATTATTTTAAATTTTATCATCTGTTCCTTGTCTCATTATCCACCTTTCCTGAAAATTTCATCAAAATGTCAAATTCTTTAACTAGCTGTCAAAAGAGGCATATGTGCCATCAATATAGAGATCACGTAGTGAGGTGATTTCATTGTTTGACCATATATCAAATGCTGCATCTATTGTAGATGGAGTGAACATTAGGTTCTTTGCCACTAGTGCGGCAAGTGAAGGGTCCACTACTTTGAAGTGCCGTCTGAACTGATAACATTTTTTTAAATAAATAAGGTATTTTACAACTGGATTTGGTGTGGTTTGGGTAAACACTGTGATAGTGGCAATTTAGCACATAATATTGACAGATGAATAAACTGCATGGATGCTCTCTCCATTATTACCCAGCTATCATTAATGTCATTTCTTAACCAATATAATATTGCTCTAATGTTAGCTGACCAATAGTAGTATAGAAAATTCGGAAGTGACATGCCTCCTGTTTTACGAGGTCTTTGTTGTATTCTTCCCTTGATTCTGGATGGTTTCTTGTTCCAAATGAAGGTTGAAATTTGACTATTTAAATTGCTGCAAAAGGATTTTGTAAGAAATATTGGCAAACTCTGAAAAATATAGAGGAGTTTAGGTAAAATAATCATCTTCATTGAGTTAGTTCTTTCTCCAAGAGATAGGGATAACAAGTCCCAACGGTCAAAGTCCTGCTTCATTATAATTGGCTTTGTATAGGTCTTTATAATCACGTGTAATCCAAGTCCCCAGATATCTAATTTTTTAGGACTGATTTTAAAAGGAATTGAAGAAAGGGAGATATCCCATCAATGACTACCCTGAGCCAACATAACATTCAGTAAACATAGTACAACAATGAGTTAGTATTTTAGTAACAACACTGTTTGATATTACAGCACACACATACTATCTACTTCTCTTAATCATCGTCAGTCCCATGGGAGCTGTATTTGGAAAAAGTGGGTATTTTACAGTTTTGCTTATTGTGTCCCATCCTCTGTTGTTGTAATGATGTGCTTCGTAATGTAAGCCATGGCTTCATTTGGGTCCAGGAATTCTTTGTCTGTCCCGTTGTGACTGATATGAAGCCGGGTAGGGAATAATATCCCATAGCGGACACCTCTCTGCTCTCGTAGTAGTTTCCTGGCGTCCGTGGACGCAGCTCGTGCCTTTGCCACACTGGCTGAGTAATCCGGGAAGATGGCGATGGGCTTTCCTCTGAATGTGAGCAGAGCTTGACTTCAAGCCCAGCGGAGCACTTCCACACAGTCCTGGTAGTAATGTAATTTAGCCACAATTACACGTGGCTTGCCGCCGGGGTTCTTCGGTGTGAGGCCCGATGTGACCGATCCGCGAGAATGTCCTTTTGCATTTGAAGCACCTCAGACAGTAGTTTAGACACCAACTCTGTAGAAGTTGACCCGGGCTCCTCTGCAACTCCCAGTATATGGATATTACATCTGCGCATCCCCCCCTCCATATCCTCACATTTGTCTTTCAGCTCCTTCAGCTCTTTTGTCAAGGTGGTTACAGTAGTTTGCAGCTTGACCACTTAATCCGACCATGTCGATATGCTGCCCTCCATGTCTTTTATAGCAGCCTTCATTTGGTCGAGCTCATATTAAGCTAGCGCCGCGTTGTTTGCTAACTCTGTTCTGACTGCCTGGAGCTTGTTCTTTAGATAGTTGAAATCCTCAGCAAGGGAGTTTTTCAATTCGGCTCTTATGACAGCAGAGATGCCCTCTTTTAAACTCAAAAGGATCTGAGACTTCAGATCTTCTGTACCCATTTCTTCTGAGTCCGTACAAGGAGGGTTGGGTGCATGTTCCTGGTCAGCACTTGAACTCTGCGCCGAGGGGGCGGTGGACCTGGTGTTGAACGGTCTGTTGTACTTGTATTTCCTGAGATTAGCTGCCATTACCGTGTAAAAACCGCACTGCAGCTTCTTAAGGAACACTTGTAGAATTTATTTACTTGTTTGTAGAACAGCGCTGTTTCATTTTTTTAAAAAGAGGGAAAAGCTGGGCAGGAGCTCTGCAAAAGACGTCTTACTCCATTATTTGCTCTCTAGCGCTCCCCGAACGGTGCTTTTTTGATTTAATTTTGAGTAAAAGTTTTAAATAGGAACCAGTCTTATTTTGATGCAAAAATATGTACATTAGCAGGCATGTAGCACAGCATGGAAGTGAAAGCAGTGCTTTGTTTATTTAAATGTGAAAGTGCAACAAAAGTATTTTCTCCCTCAAAACAATCAATAATCATATTGAATAATTGTGATTTCAGTACTGATCAAAAAAAATCGTGATTATCATTTTGGTCATAATTGTGCAGCCCTATACTGTGATTTAACTTTGGGTCTTCTATTTCATCATTCTCCCTCCTGTTTCATTTAGATTGAATTCATTCTGCTCCACCTATTTTACTGCAGTCTCTCTCTAGGTAAAGCTGGTGTATCTCATAAATCACATCAGTTGAGATCATCAGACTCTGTTGTTGTGCTGTCTTTGTGGTCCATGTTTGAGTCATGTTATGGTATACTTACATTCACACCCAACACTATGAATTTTTACATGAAGTTAAATAGATGAATAATGTTTATGATCATGTGATAATTTTTCAATACCAGAACAAAGGCATTCAGATATTTGCCAAGTGCCAGACACTAGTAGCAGGTATCAGTCTCTGCCATTCTTTTACTACTTGACATTTACTCTCCCTGTATTGACTTCTCTCAAACACATCAAGTGAAACTTAAAGTCTCAGTGTTATAATAATGTTTCATGAGGCAATGAAATAGAAAGCCAAATTGTCTGGTTTTTTTTTCTTACTAATGTGACTAAAAGTGAATTTATTGGAGCATGATTTCATTTGTACTTAGTGAAAGCATATTTTCAGGATATTAGGTTGGCAGAGGCTAGAAATAGGTATTATGGCAGGGTGTACAATTTCTCCATTAGCATTCACTATGGCAATGGAAGTAATCATCAGGGCTTCCAAGTGGGTAGTAGGTGGGGAGAGACGGCAGAACGGGGTGCATCTTCCACCAGTTAGGGCTTACATGGATGACATGACACTGGTGACCACAACAATGCCATGTACAAAGAGGCTACTAGAGAAGGTAAATAAGAACCTCAAGTGGGCCAGCATGAAGATCAAGCCTTGTAAGTCTAGAAGCATCTCAATACAGGGAAGGAATACAGGAGGGAAGTTAAGTGATAGGAAGTTTGTCACAGATGATGAGGAAATCCCAACAATTAGGGAAAAGTCAGTAAAGAGCTTGGGTAGGTGGTACAATGTGGAGTTGAATGATGAGGAACAGTTGGTGAAATTTAGTAAAGATGTGGCTGAAGGATTGGACAGAATAGATAAATCAGAACTTCCAGGAAAGTTGAAGTTGTAGTGTTTGCAGTTTGGGCTATATCCTAGGTTAATGTGGCCACTGTCAATTTATGAAATTCCAATATGCCTTGTAGAGAGAATTGAAAGGTTGGTTAGCTCCTATATTAGGAAGTGGTTGGGTGCTTCTAGGTGTCTAAGTAGTGTTGCATTGTATGGAAAAGGGATACTTCTGCTGCCAGTATCTAGTTTAACAGAGGAATTTAAATGTACCAAGGTCAGGACAGAGAGGACGTGGTAGTTAGGATTGTGGTTCCAAATCCAACCAAGGGGAGGAAATGGAAGCCAAGATCGGCAGTTCAGGAGGCAGAGGCAGCTCTTAGGCATGCAGAGATTGTAGGTAATGTTCAGTTTGGCCGTGTAGGCCTGGGGCTTGGCTCAGGCAAACCGGTATGGAATAAAGCAGGTCCCAAAGATAAAAGAAAGCTGGTTGAGGGATACGTAGACAGAAGGAAATATTAAGGGGTGCAAAGGTAGTGGCCCAGGCTAAGCAGGGACAGTGGTTGAATTGGGAAAGTGTAGAGAAGAGGAAGCTAAGTTGGAGGGACCTGTGGAATATGGAGTAGAATCGTATTAGATTCCTGATAGGGGCTACATATGATGTGTTACCAACCCCCCAGAACCTAAAACTGTGGGTAAATGAGGACCCATCATGCCCATTGTGTTCAGGTACCGCAATTTTATTTTGTCATGCTGTAAAGTTAGCTTGTCACAAGGCCGGTATACATGGCGACATAAGCAGGTGTTGAAAAGTTTATTCGCAGGCAACAAAGGAAAATGAAGACAGGCAAATTCAGAAGGTTTTAAGGATAGGAGTTTAGCAATTCAGTTTGTCCATGAGGGGGAGAAATACAGAAATGATAAGTCAGTAAGGAGGCAAGGGTGTGGCTGCCTATAAGGTGCTTGTGACTGGGAAATGCAAGTAGATTTAGGGGGAAAGCTTGTTGTTCCCCAGGAAATAGTTTGTACCAATCAGAGGCCTGACATAGTGTTGTGGTCAGTGACTCAATGGATAGTTTATTTCATTGAGGTGACAGTTCCTTGGAAAGACTCAGTGGAAGAAGCCTATGAAAGAAAAAAGCTTAGGTGTGCAGACTTAGGAGCAGAAGCTGAGCAGCGAGGGTGGGAAACTAGGATTTGTCCAGTGGAAGTGGGGTGTACGGGATTCATAGCAAGATCAGCTGTCTCGCTCCTGGGGGAACTCGGAGTGCAGGGACAGAGTTTGAGGAAGACAGTGAAGGAAATGTCAGATGAAGCAGCTAGATCTAGTCAGTGGATTTGGATGAGGAGGAATAATGTCAGTTGGGGGCCAGCAGGGGGACCTACTAGGCAGGGTACATAACTCCTTGAGATAAGGTGGAGAGATCCACCAATCAGTGCTCTCAGGAGAAAATCCAGGAAGAGGAAGGTTACTGTATGTAAGTGTGGGAGTGGCCTATTTGAATCCCTTTTGTTTGAGACCATGCTGCAAGGTGAGTGTGTTTGCTGATTTTGTGAGTTAATATTTTCTATCTTAGTTAATCCTTTCTATCACCCTTAACTTTAGGTTATATTGGAGTTATGATATGTAGCGTTTGAAATAGGGTATGGTGAATGTGCTAGGAAAGGTAGTATCGGCACGGTCACTACCTGGAACCTGCATAAATGGAGCCTGGGTTTGTTGAAGGTGGCAGTGCTGTTTGCGCTGAGAAAGCCTGTGACTTTATCTTCTATATCTCCTTTAACCTTAGCTTATATTGGAGTTATGATATGTAGCATGTGAAATGGGATATGGTGAATGTGCTAGGAAAGGTAGTATCGGCACTGTCACTACCTGGAGCTCGCATAAACAGAGCCTGGGTTTGTTGAAGGTGGCAGTGCTGTGTGGGCTGAGAAAGGCATGTGTAATGTAAGGTAAAGGAGGTTGTTGGGTCGGTGCGGGGAGCAGTCAGAGTTGGCATTAGGGGAGTGTCTCTGGGACGCCAGAGATAACTGTCTAGCCTCCTGGAGGTGTCGTGGGACCAACTAGACGAAACACTGGTGAAAGGAGGTTCCCACCTGATGACCCCAAAGACATGTTAGTTATCACCGCTCATAGGTCTGCATAGTTAAACCTTGCCATAATAGCTTATCATATTATAGGGCTTAGGAGGTTATTCACTGAGTGCTGATCCTTTATCTAGAGCACAAATTTCTTGTGTTTATTTTATATTTTATGCATCAAATATTAGAACCTTCCCTCATTGCAAGCAAGGACTTATGTTACAGTGGAAGAGTTCAAGGAAATGGCCACTTTAGAATGAAAATACAGACAGTACTTACCGACCCTCATGCTGACAAGAAGTCCAGTGTAGTTTTTTAATCCACAAAACTCGTTCGGGGTATCGGAGGATAACAGCTAGCTGGAATAACAGATACACTTGAAGTGCATGGAACCCACGTTTTGAAAATGTAATAAAACTCCGCTAATGCATTTCAAAAACATTAGAAGAAACATTAGAAACATTAGAACGGCTCGTCCGTTCTAATCCAAGTGTCCTGAAGCCGCGGCGTGCAAAACTGACTTGAAAAGATGTAATTTACTCCACTTTAATAGCATAATTTCTCACGTGGTCAGTTAGCCTGCCCTGCAGGCGTGCTGTGTTTACATGGCAACTCGCGCGAGACTCGAGAACTAGCACCACCACTAGCCATCAGCTAGTCTTGCGCGAGTTGCCATGTAACCTCTGTTGGCAGGCCCGTCGCTGCTTTCGTGGTAGTGTAGTTGGGGTAGCCAGCAACAGGAGCAGCCTCCTTCGTTGGTCGTTAGGTCGAGCAGCTGGCTATATCATCCAAAGAGAGCAGATAGCACACTCACAAATAAAGTTAGTGTGACATATAGGGTATTTATGTGTATCTGCCCTAGAGCTTAGATCGGGCCCAAAAAATCCAGCCCGACCCGGCCCGAGCCTGTGCACGTTGTGTCCGGGACCAGCCCGGCAGAGGGTGAAATGCTCCACTAACTGTGCTGCCAAGCAGATTTCTATGCAAATGAGCCTCATTGATAAACAACGTCTAATTCACTAACACCAGCGCTATTAGCCACACGCAGTTTGAGTGAAGTAAATAACATCTTTAGAAAGCTGGTGCAAACTGGGCGCTCCTCTGTGGAAGCCTCTCGCCCAGACTTTCCAGTGATCGTGGCAGCAGTGATCGTCTGTTAAATCAGTCTGTAAATAATATTTTGACATTATTATAATAATAATTATTCCTTTAATGGCATAGAAGATATTGATGCGTT